>NC_091376.1:5155513-5226544 GCF_038502225.1 Cherax quadricarinatus
GCCTGGACCACAACACAGAGCCTGGACCACAACACAGAGCCTGGACCACAACACAGAGCCTGGACCACAACACACAGCCTGGACCACAACACAGAGCCTGGACCACGACACAGAGCCTGGACCACAACACACAGCCTGGACCACAACACAGAGCCTGGACCACAACACACAGCCTGGACCACAACACAGAGCCTGGACCACAACACACAGCCTGGACCACAACACAGAGCCTGGACCACGACACACAGCCTGTACCACGACACACAGCCTGGACCACGACACACAGCCTGGACCACAACACAGAGCCTGGACCACAACACAGAGCCTGGACCACAGCACACAGCCTGGACCACAACACACAGCCTGGACCACAACACACAGCCTGGACCACAACACACAGCCTGGACCACAACACAGAGCCTGGACCACAACACAGAGCCTGGACCACGACACAGAGCCTGGACCACGACACAGAGCCTGGACCACGACACAGAGCCTGGACCACAACACACAGCCTGGACCACGACACAGAGCCTGGACCACGACACAGAGCCTGGACCACAACACAGAGCCTGGACCACAACACAGAGCCTGGACCACAACACAGAGCCACACAACACACAGCCTGGACCACGACACAGAGCCTGGACCACAACACAGAGCCTGGACCACAACACAGAGCCTGGACCACTACACAGCCTGGACCACGACACAGCCTGGACCACGACACAGAGCCTGGACCACAACACAGAGCCTGGACCACGACACACAGCCTGGACCACAACACAGAGCCTGGACCACAACACAGAGCCTGGACCACGACACAGAGCCTGGACCACGACACAGCCTGGACCACGACACAAAGCCTGGACCACAACACAGAGCCTGGACCACGACACAGAGCCTGGACCACAACACAGAGCCTGGACCACGACACAGAGCCTGGACCACGACACAGAGCCTGGACCACAACACAGAGCCTGGACCACAACACAGAGCCTGGACCACAACACAGAGCCTGGACCACGACACAGCCTGGACCACGACACAGCCTGGACCACGACACAAGAGCCTGGACCACGACACAGAGCCTGGACCACAACACAGAGCCTGGACCACGACACAGAGCCTGGACCACGACACACAGCCTGGACCACAACACAGAGCCTGGACCACAACACAGAGCCTGGACCACAACACAGAGCCGGGACCACGACACAGAGCCTGGACCACAACACACAGCCTGGACCACAACACAGAGCCTGGACCACAACACAGAGCCTGGACCACAACACACAGCCTGGACCACAACACAGAGCCTGGACCACAACACAGAGCCTGGACCACGACACAGAGCCTGGACCACGACACAGCCTGGACCACGACACAGAGCCTGGACCACGACACAGAGCCTGGACCATGACACAGAGCCTGGACCACGACACAGCCTGGACCACGATACAGAGCCTGGACCACAACACAGAGCCTGGACCACAACACAGAGCCTGGACCACGACACACAGCCTGGACCACAACACAGAGCCTGGACCACAACACAGAGCCTGGACCACGACACAGAGCCTGGACCACGACACAGCCTGGACCACGACATAGCCTGGACCACAACACACAGCCTTGACGATTTCGGGGGTCACCGCCCCCCATAATCCGGTCCCAGACTAAGCCTCCAGGTATGACTTGATTATAATCAAAACCAAGCGCTAAACTCACAACGCTGTATGATCTGATCAACCAAGCTGTTGGTGCCAGTCGCACATAATTCAAGAGAGGTACCACAGCCTGGTGGCTGACTGCCGAGGATAAAACAAAAAGTCTTTTAAAACCATTTAATTAATACCACAATGTGGCTATCATTACAACCAGTGTGGCTATCATTACAACCACAGTGTGGCTATCATTACAACCACAGTATGGCTATCATTACAACCACAGTGTGGCTATCATTACAACCACAGTGTGGCTATCATTACAACCACAGTGTGGCTATCATTACAACCACAGTATGGCTATCATTACAACCACAGTGTGGCTATATTCATTATTACAACCACAGTGTGGCTATCATTACAACCACATGGCTATCATTACACCCACTGTGGCTATCATTACAACCACAGTGTGGCTATCATTACAACCACAGTGTGGCTATCATTACAACCACAGTGTGGCTATCATTACAACCACAGTGTGGCTATCATTACAACCACAGTGTGGCTATCATTACAACCACAATGTGGCTATCATTACAACCACAATGTGGCTATCATTACAACCACAGTGGCTATCATTACAACCACAGTGTGGCTATCATTACAACCACAGTGTGGCTATCATTACAACCACAGTGTGGCTATCATTACAACCACAGTGTGGCTATCATTACAACCACAGTGTGGCTATCATTACAACCACAGTATGGCTATCATTACAACCACAGTGTGGCTATCATTACAACCACAGTGTGGCTATCATTACAACCACAGTGGCTATCATTACAACCACAGTGTGGCTATCATTACAACCACAGTATGGCTATCATTACAACCACAGTGTGGCTATCATTACAACCACAGTGTGGCTATCATTACAACCACAGTGTGGCTATCATTACAACCACAGTGTGGCTATCATTACAACCACAGTGTGGCTATCATTACAACCACAGTGTGGCTATCATTACAACCACAGTGTGGCTATCATTACAACCACAGTGGCTATCATTACAACCACAGTGTGTGTGGCTATCATTACAACCACAGTATGGCTATCATTACAACCACAGTAAGGCTATCATTACAACCACAGTGTGGCTATCATTACAACCACAGTGGCTATCATTACAACCACAGTGTGGCTATCATTACAACCACAGTGGCTATCATTACAACCACAGTGTGGCTATCATTACAACCACAGTGGCTATCATTACAACCACAGTGTGGCTATCATTACAACCACAGTATGGCTATCATTACAACCACAGTAAGGCTATCATTACAACCACAGTGGCTATCATTACAACCACAGTATGGCTATCAATACAACCACAGTGTGGCTATCATTACAACCACAGTATGGCTATCATTACAACCACAGTATGGCTATCATTACAACCACAGTGTGGCTATCATTACAACGACAGTATGGCTATCATTACAGCCAAAGTGTGGCTATCATTACAACCACAGTGTGACTATCATTACAACCACAGTGTGGCTATCATTAGAACCACAGTGTGGCTATCATTACAACCACAGTGTGGCTATGATTACAACCACAGTATGGCTATCATTACAACCACAGTGTGGCTATCATTACAACCACAGTGTGGCTATCATTACAACCACAGTGTGGCTATCATTACAACCACAGTGTGGCTATCATTACAACCACAGTGTGGCTATCATTACAACCACAGTGTGGCTATCATTACAACCACAGTGTGGCTATCATTACAACCACAGTATGGCTATCATTACAACCACAGTGTGGCTATCATTACAACCACAGTGTGGCTATCATTACAACCACAGTGTGGCTATCATTACAACCACAGTGTGGCTATCATTACAACCACAGTGTGGCTATCATTACAACTACAGTGTGGCTATCATTACAACCACAGTGTGGCTATCATTACAACCACAGTGTGGCTATCATTACAACCACAGTGTGGCTATCATTACAACCACAGTGTGGCTATCATTACAACCACAGTGTGGCTATCATTACAACCACAGGGTGAGGCTTTCCTAGTCAATAAGAACATTTTGTGGTGCCTTTTATGGCAGACTTGCAGATTTGACTTACTGATCATCGACAGTTTGGTTCAAGCAACTAGGGCGAATACTCATCTGTTTTATAAGATAGACGAAATCAGTGGGAAAACCCCGATAAATTAACAAACTTCGTCGATGTTAAATAATAATTAAATTTGGGTTGACCTTATGAAGGTTACACTGGATTGAACTATATATTTGTATTACGAAAATTTTATCAACATTAGAACTTTACTTACAGGATTCATTACCTTTGTACCTAGTTCAGCAATCAAAACTTTATGGGCCCAGACCCTGGACCCATTTATGTACCTCTGAAATATGTAAATACCTCTGTAACTTGTCATGATTGTGACTATCTGTACCTTGAGTTCATTACCTTTGAAATTAATTCAGCTATTATAACTTTGGGGTTCAGTCCCTGGACCCATTATGTACCTCTGTAATCTTTTGACTACGACCCACATCATGGGTATGGGGCGCATAATAAACATTAAACTAATTAACATTAGATCAGTTTGTCAAAATAATCTTGGTTTGAAATAAAAACATTGTATATAAAACTAATTAAATATTCCTAACAAACATGCGGTAAAATTGTTGAAAAATGATTGTATTACATAACTACGCCGTACTTTAAGTGCGACTTGGACTAGTGAGAGGTGAGACTGAAGCCAGAACGAAGAGACTCTGAAGGAGGAAGCAGCCAGGTAGGGAGAGGTGAAGCACACCGCTGGATAGGGAGAGGTGAAGCACACCGCTGGATAGGGAGAGGTGAAGCACACCGCTGGATAGGGAGAGGTGAAGCACACCGCTGGATAGGGAGAGGTGAAGCACACCGCTGGATAGGGAGAGGTGAAACACGCCGCTGGATAGGGAGAGGTGAAGCACACCGCTGGATAGGGAGAGGTGAAGCACACCGCTGGATAGGGAGAGGTGAAACACGCCGCCGGATAGGGAGAGGTGAAGCACACCGCTGGATAGGGAGAGGTGAAGCACACCGCTGGATAGGGAGAGGTGAAGCACACCGCTGGATAGGGAGAGGTGAAGCACACCGCTGGATAGGGAGAGGTGAAGCACACCGCTGGATAGGGAGAGGTGAAGCACACCGCTGGATAGGGAGAGGTGAAGCACACCGCTGGATAGGGAGAGGTGAAGCACACCGCTGGAGATTATTATAATCAAAAAGAAGCGCTAAGCCACAAGGGCTATACAGCGCTGCACACCGCTGGAGAGATGTCTTCGGTAAAGGCAGGTTGTTGTGGTGCTCCTCAAGCAATCATCTAGGTGGTATCCTAAAGTCGAGTGATACCAGTATACGTTATAGTAGTACTTGAGGGATACCTGAAGGACGTTTCCGGGGGTCAATGCTCCCCACGTCCCAATTCCATACAAGGCCTTTCGGAGAACCAAGGCCTGATTAACCAGGCTGTTACTACTGGCCGCACGCAGCCTAAATATATGAACCACAGTCTATCTGGTCAAGCACTGATATGAGAAACTTGTCCGGTTCCCTCTCGAAGACAGCCAGAGGTTTGTTGGTAATTCCCTGTATGCTTACAGGGAGGGCGTTGAAGAGTCGGGGACCTCTGACACTCAACGAGTTTTCTCTTGCCTTTTTAATAAAGATATTCAGAACTGTCTTCCAAATGTTGTCACACAGAGTAATTTCTGTGTTCAAGTTTGGAGCCAATCCCTTCAAGATTTCCCTGGTATATATTATGTAACTTTCTCGCCTACGTTTCAAAGAATACAATTGAAGGGAATTCAAGCATTCCCAATAGTTCAGATGTTTGGGTGTATATTAGCAGTGAAAGATATCTGTATCTTTTCCAGCTCAGTAATCTCGCCTGCTCTTAAAGAGGTCGTCAGTATATAACAGTATTCCAGTCTGGAAAGAACTGGCCTGAAGAGCGTCATCACTTGCTCAGCATCTCTTGTCGCGAAAATTCTAGTTATGATAAATGGTTTAAAACCGACAAGTTGAAGACTGAGACACTTATGCAACATATGGGAATCTTTATTAAAGATTCACATATATTGCGTAAGTGTCTCAATCTCCAAAATTCTAGTTAACCAGACTATCGTTTTCCTTGCAGTAAGAATGGCAAAAAGTGCTGTGATCCCTACATTATTGTGATGTTCCAACATCATTATTCCAATATCTCGCACATGGGACTTTCACCATGACTGATTTGAGTTTGTTCTACACTCTTGTAGTCTTTATTTGGTCCAGTCTTCTACAGCGGAGCAACTGGAACTTGTCACTGTTATCCGAGTCCCACCTAGCAGACTTAATTTATATCCTCCTGAAGATTCGCCGTGTCTCTGATGGACGCCACTCTCAAAGATTCTGGTGTCATCAGCTAAGGATGTTACTGTGGCATGATTTATGTCCTTGTAAATGTTGGATACAAGAATGATAGACAAAAGCGAGGCGAGTGCCCTGCCTTGAGCTTCTTTTAGTCCTCCATTTTTTTTCTTGTTGACTATATCCTTCCTATTTGTACACTTGACTGCAAGAGTGTGGTGGTCACTCTTGCAGTTCAGATATTTGTACACTTGACTGCAAGAGTGTGGTGGTCACTCTTGCAGTTCAGATATTTGTACACTTGACTGCAAGAGTGTGGTGGTCACTCTTGCAGTTCAGATATTTGTACACTTGACTGCAAGAGTGTGGTGGTCACTCTTGCAGTTCAGATATTTGTACACTTGACTGCAAGAGTGTGGTGGTCACTCTTGCAGTTCAGATATTTGTACACTTGACTGCAAGAGTGTGGTGGTCACTCTTGCAGTTCAGATATTTGTACACTTGACTGCAAGAGTGTGGTGGTCACTCTTGCAGTTCAGATATTTGTACACTTGACTGCAAGAGTGTGGTGGTCACTCTTGCAGTTCAGATATTTGTACACTTGACTGCAAGAGTGTGGTGGTCACTCTTGCAGTTCAGATATTTGTACACTTGACTGCAAGAGTGTGGTGGTCACTCTTGCAGTTCAGATATTTGTACACTTGACTGCAAGAGTGTGGTGGTCACTCTTGCAGTTCAGATATTTCGGCAGAGGTTGAGGTGCAGTTTTTGTGCGTCCTTCATTGCAACAGTTAACGGAATATTTCTTCTCCTTCACTGGGCGAGGTGTGTAGGAGTAGCACTTCCACCATGAGGTAATGGTATCTCTATGGCTGTATGTTCCTGGTATTCACGTGGTAATAGGAGATTGGCAGTCTATCGTTTAGTTCTTGTGATACCATGGAAACTTCAATGAAATTGATTTTGAGCATCGATGTGGCGGTAGGAATTTTAGTCATCATGCTGACTGTGGCCCAATCATTTTAATCTTCAATTAGATGTTTCATGTCGGCAGTTGACAAGCTAGTAATGTCCCGCCATCAAGCCTCTCGACAAACACAGATTTCTTGGTCCGTACAGCTGGAGATGGTACTACTACAAAGCCACGGTACTTAAATAAATTCACAGCAGAGGTAGCAGTTACCTTGTGTGCTTCGGCTTCACTGAAGCAGTCTATGATGAAAGAGTCCCTGGAACTGAAGACGTTGAAGAGCTTTACCTGTGTAATGGACAAGAGCGTTACCAGGGTTTCCTTTGTCGTGTCTGAGATAGTCCCACGAAGTGTGCGAATGCGCGAGAAATAGGCAAATCAGAATTCATACAAGTGAGAGCTATGGAAGAAGGGAGTGGTAGTGGTAGCAGTTACAGTGTTTGTTGGTGGAGAGCACAGAATAGTGGCGGTGGTCATAGTATTCTTTCCTTGTGGCGTATTTACCTGGGAAATTTAGCTTGGTGGAGTCGTTCTAACAATGCCAGAAAGTTACTCCAAGTTTGTTTTTATTCTGGAGACAGATTGTGACCTCTTATACAAACATTTTGCCCTTTGCTATAATTAGCAAGACAAATCATAACGGATCTAAGCATTGTAAAGTCTCCGACAAAAATGCTACATTAGATGAATTGACTAAAATGGTTAATTCATTTCTGTTTTCCTTTGTATTTTAAATCTAGATATTACAGTATTTTCCAGCATATAACTTACACGAACATTACGAGTATTACAACCTTATTACTATAATGTGTATTACGAGTATTACAACCTTATTACTATAATGTGTATTACGAGTATTACAACCTTATTACTATAATGCGTATTACGAGTATTACAACCTTATTACTATAATGTGTATTACGAGTATTACAACCTTATTACTATAATGTGTAGATAGTAAGCCTACATGACTAGTTTCCATTGTGTCCACCAGAGGGCAAGTATCAAAACGCTTTGATTATATTTGTATATTTTCCGAACCTTTGAAAGCGCATAGTGTTTACCTGGAGAGAGTTCCGGGGGTCAACGCCCCCGCGGCCCGGTCTGTGACCAGGCCTCCTGGTGGATCAGAGCCTGATCAACCAGGCTGTTGCTGCTGGCTGCACGCAAACCAACGTACGAGCCACAGCCCGGCTGGTCAGGAACCGACTTTAGGTGCTTGTCCAGTGCCAGCTTGAAGACTGCCAGGGGTCTGTTGGTAATCCCCCTTATGTGTGCTGGGAGGCAGTTGAACAGTCTCGGGCCCCTGACACTTATTGTATGGTCTCTTAACGTGCTAGTGACACCCCTGCTTTTCATTGGGGGGATGGTGCATCGTCTGCCAAGTCTTTTGCTTTCATATTGAGTGATTTTCGTGTGCAAGTTCGGTACTAGTCCCTCTAGGATTTTCCAGGTGTATATAATAATGTATCTCTCCCGCCTGCGTTCCAGGGAGTACAGGTTTAGGAACCTCAATCGCTCCCAGTAATTTAGGTGTTTTATCTCCGTTATGCGCGCCGTGAAGGTTCTCTGTACATTTTCTAGGTCAGCAATTTCACCTGCCTTGAAAGGTGCTGTTAGTGTGCAGCAATATTCCAGCCTAGATAGAACAAGTGACCTGAAGAGTGTCATCATGGGCTTGGCCTCCCTAGTTTTGAAGGTTCTCATTATCTATCCTGTCATTTTTCTAGCAGATGCGATTGATACAATGTTATGGTCCTTGAAGGTGAGATCCTCCGACATAATCACTCCCAGGTCTTTGACGTTGGTGTTTCGCTCTATTTTGTGGCCAGAACTTGTTTTGTACTCTGATGAAGATTTAATTTCCTCGTGTTTACCATATCTGAGTAATTGAAATTTCTCATCATTGAACTTCATATTGTTTTCTGCAGCCCACTGAAAGATTTGGTTGATGTCCGCCTGGAGCCTTGCAGTGTCTGCAATGGAAGACACTGTCATGCAGATTCGGGTGTCATCTGCAAAGGAAGACACGGTGCTGTGGCTGACATCCTTGTCTATGTCGGATATGAGGATGAGGAACAAGATGGGAGCGAGTACTGTGCCTTGTGGAACAGAGCTTTTCGCCGTAGCTGCCTCGGACTTTACTCTGTTGACGACTACTCTCTGTGTTCTGTTAGTGAGGAAATTATAGATCCATCGACCGACTTTTCCTGTTATTCCTTTAGCACGCATTTTGTGCGCTATTACGCCATGGTCACACTTGTCGAAGTCTTGGCGAAGGCTATAGAAGAAATTCTAACCATCCTCCAAAAATTTAATACGTATCTCGTAAAGAAAATTTTATATTATCTTCTTTGTGAGAGAGAAAACAGTGTACAGCACATTTTCATTACTATGAAGTTCTTTACCACCTTCACTCACCTCGCCTCGCAGAAACACACATACATACCATTATTATATTACACTTAACTCAACATACACATGATTGTAAGTGTCAAGTATTGTCTTACAGCGGAGTCAAACTTCTGACTACACTAACACCAGCAAGTAATTTAAGGTAACTTTGTTAAATTACATGTTTACATTACTCCCCCACCAGCAATATTTCTATTACACTAATGGTAAGACTAGAATTTACTTTATTACAATTCTTAAAACTTCTCATTTTGGTCCTTACTAAATCAAGATCAACAATCTTGTAGCATATTCAAGATTTAAATTATAGACACAGTGTACAGGAGGAAGAAGTGAATTTGTAAACACACGCCTCAGTGACCTTGCTGCTAACATGTGCTGGGTACATCACACCTGAGTGGAGCAGGGGGTGTGTTAGAGCTGGGTTTTGGCAGGGTGTGTTAGCTGGGTGTTAGCAGCATGACCACCAGCACCGACGTGTAGGGAAGAATGCTGGCAGGGTGAAAGCAGTCATTACCCTGAGGTGGATACGTGATGTGTGGGGGCAGGGTATATAACAGGGTGTGGGGCAGCGGGGGTTATACTGCCCTGAACCACTGACATAACACACGCCACACAGCCCTGACCTTGAGAGCACGTAACACCTCTTATTAATCAGCTTCAGGTAAGAATTAAGAGTCATATCATGTATGGGACCTCGTAGATAATCACAGAAATAAGCACATGCCAACCTTGTATATACACAAAGAAATGTGTGTATATAGGCCATGAAAATATAAAACCATCAGTAAATATACACGAAGAATTAATTATAATCCCTGTGCCAGGCGTTAAAGCGGTCTTAAATTTGAAGTGCAGGTAAAGTGAACCGTTAATGACCCAGGTGCAGTCACCACACTTTAAACATAAACACTCTCGCCAACTCCTGTTGAAGGGTCTTCTTGAATCACCTTGGCACTTTGAATCCATGTCATGAAGAACTGAGGCTGTTCTGGGGCAAAGGGGGGAAGGGGCCCTACCCAGTACTAGATCGGTCGTGCCGAATAGGTATAACTTGCGATTTAGGCTTAAATAGTAACGCTCGTCTTGCCGAATAAGGCAATCGAAAATTTGTGTATGCAATAATTTCGCAAAAATTCTGAACCTAACTAAAAAAATATATTTAGCTGGATTAGGCTAAATTAAATTGAGCTTGTTATAATAAGGTTAGATAATTTTTTTAAGTTTCTTTTGCTACAAAATTATTCCTTTTTACCAGGCCTGGAGAGGGGTGATCACCCTTTTCCACTCTTGGTAAAGGGGTGATCACCCTTTTCCACTCTTGGTAAAGGGGTGATCACCCTTTTCCACTCTTGGTAAAGGGGTGATTACCCTTTCCCAGGCCTGGTAAAGGGTTAAATGAAAAATATATCTTTAAACGTATAAGAGAAAATTTAGAAAGGACAATTTCAAATGAGTTCTTGATAATTAACAGTTTTACCTATTCAGCACGACATTACTTACACACACACACACACACACACACACACACACATTATATATATATATATATATATATATATATATATATATATATATATATATATATATATATATATATATATATATATATATATATATATATATGCCAGCATTGTAACTAGCTTTGACTGAGAGGTAACTAATCTTGAATGGGAAATAACCATCCTTGACTGAGAGGTAACTAGCGTTGACTGAGAGGTAACTAGCGTTGACTGAGAGGTAACTAGCGTTGACTGAGAGGTATCTAGCCTTGAATGGGAAGTAACTAACTTTGACTGATGAAGCCTACCGTGTAGGTGAAACGTTTCACAATAAAGATACCCAACTGTTGCATACGTGTCTTACTCATCAAAGTAGAAACTGAATATTCACATAAAGCACATACAGTAGATGCTAACAGAATATACAACACTGAAAACTAAAATGTTCAGTATGCCAAGGCACGGTCCTGGCACCTTTAATGTTTATTAGCCTCATAGTATATATACATAAAAACACTCGCCACAGTTTCGGATCGTCATCGGAGGATGATACCAAAACAAGCATGAAAATCACCTCAGTAGAAGACATGGGAAAAGTGCAATTAGATATAAGCTAAGTCATCCGGTGGGCAGTTGAGAACATGACGTTCAATGGTGATAAGTTACAGCTACTTCAATATGGAAAGAATGAAGAACTCAAAAGGGCACTGTATACAAACACAAGAATATCACTGTATAGAAAAATAAGAAATGTGAAAGATATGGGAGGAATTTTGTCATCTGACCTTTCTTTCAAAGACTACAATAAGGAAAATGACGGAGTGGATAATGAGAGTTTTCAAAATACGGGAAATTGTGCCACTGGTGTCACTATTCAAATGCCTTGAGCTTTCTTTTTCAAAATTATTGTTCATGACTCAAGAAATCGTAATGACACGATTGCAAACAAACCATACGCGACGGGCTGGAGTTTTGAGACTATGACCGCGGGTTCAATCCCGGCCGGGGGTATGGTTTGGTTAGTATTGTTCATGGTTGATGGCTCTATTCAGGGCAAGCGAAATATCAGAACTGGAACAGACAGATCATTTACTGCCCATGTAGAGCCCATAAAGCATTTAAATTACCAAGAACGCCTCAAATCCCCAAATATGTGCTCACCAGAGCGGAGAAAGATACAGGATAATATAAACACGGAAAGTACTCGAGCGCCTTGTCCCAAATCTGCACACTCCCATGAAAGCATACTGGAGCGACAGATATGAAAAAAATGCAAAATAAAGCCAGTGAAAAGCAGGGGAGCTGTGGGCACAAGAGATATCAAATCAATTGCTCTGAATAGTGTCAACACTGACATTATTTCTTTTATTATGAAAACTCTCTTTACCCACTCAAGTCATTTTTCTGGCCTTCGCGACATTTGCTTCGTGTTTTCTAAATGGCAGGTCACTACATTACTGTACCAATGCCTTTTACATGTTCAACTACTGTCTATGAGATGGTCCTCCTGTGTTAAATATCCAGTGTTTCCAATAAATTCTTTGTTTCCATATCTTTGCAGTTTTAATATATATCCACCGATCATCATATTTTTCACTGCCCTCTAGAAAGTTTGTCAGTTTCCTCTGTCGATGCAGCTTTCAATTGTTATTTTTGTATCGTCCTCAAAGGATGGCACAATGCTTGTTTAGTGTTTCTGTTATGTTTACTTGAGGATGAGAAACAAAATAAGTGACTGGTCCATACCTTAGAGTGCTGAACTTTTTACTAGACTACAGAAATATACTGCCTGAGACATCTGACTGAATGAGACATATACCTAGGTAGACTATGGGACTATAGTTCTTGAGACGTATGCCCTGGAGTCTAATTGAAACTGGTCAATAAGACTTGGGAAGCGGGGCCAAGGGCTATGAATCGACCTGTATAAACACAAACTGGTGATTACATTACCATCACTGACTCCATCTTTGTTTTAACCTTCATCTTTATTCCTTTAGTCTTAACAATGTTTCTATCACTTGGCCTATATATTTAACGTGTTATCTTGCCCCTGACCCCCTGACCCAGTAGTAATCTTTATCACCAGTTATCTAAGACCATCACACACTTGGCCTTGGTGATTTCCGCGGTTATCAACAGTATAACCTCAACGTCGCTTTTCATATTTTTTACCTATCGGATATTTCCCAAGCAGCAGCGTGAATCAAGATAAAGACATTACGCATTTACCTGGCTGTCTTTGCGCAAGTAAATGTTCCAAATTACCCACCCAACAGTAACAATGAAATACAGTAACTGAGATCCTTTAACTTGACTCACGAAAACGCAGTGATACGAGTGTAAACACCTGGCTGGTTGACTTTATTAGGCTATCATGGTACAGCAAATACACTGACCTGCTAGTTTCATCAGTTACAGATTCATTTAATTATTAATACTAACTTCTTCACCTATTTTCTGGTATTTTCCTCACCTGGTCTTTTTAACTCGCCAATCTCTCCTGTCAAATTATCATCTGTTTTTTCCTCGCTTAGCTGTGACATGACAACGGTCCAGGACGGAACGAAACGTCAAATCGTTGATAAGACACATGTGCAGCACTTACGTATCTTTATTCCGAAACGTTTCGCCTACACAATAGGCTTCTTCAGTCGAGTACAGAAAGTAGGAAGGAGCAGTAGACATGTTGGTATTGTACACCGTTTCGATAATCGTCAAAGCGTTGAGTCGGGGTACGCGTGCTCTTTGGGTATGGGTATATCGAGGTCTTAACTGGTGTGGGTGGTGAAACATAACTGCCATAATTCTAACCTCCACTTCAATGACTGTTACTTTATATGTTCCTCAATATCAACAATAAATCCTGTTATACCCGGAACCAGCCGGGTATAATAGGTGAAGATTATTTCCAGAAGTATATCTCTTTAGGGGTTAATAAAAGAAGCATTTCAATGTTATACTGACACAAAAGTACATCACTGCAAACTCTTAATGTAAAACTATCAATAGTCCACGTCTGGGTTAGGCGTCAACACCACAATGGTGCTGCTCTGCCGGACTGGGCGGGTGTACTCACTTCCTCACAACGTGAATGATCAATGTGTAGATTTATGTGAATGACTTAACTACTAGGAATGCTCATGAAACTCTAGCAGTGAGTAAATTCTGGTTACCTATAAATCTGTCATATCCCTTGTTGCCAATATAACCATAATAAAACTTTTAACATTTACAACAATGTAACTATTTTAACAAAGATCCTGTGTTTTGTGAATCATAAAAACTTTCAACATTTCTCAAAAGATAACCATGTTAGCACGGGTCGTCTGTTTTGTACAGTAAGACCAAATATTGTGGTAGGCTGTTTACGGAGGACCTCAGAGTGGCTGTCATCTACAGCAGACAGACTTAAACTGGCTCTGAATTTCCCAGGAGCTAAAACATAAATATTTCATGTCCTCATTAATTATTTACAGTTTATGTTTAAATTAACATCTTTAAAACTGTAAGTTTATTCTTAATATAAAGATATTTATAATCTTCATCGCAGATATCTTAATTATCAGGTTGTATGTACTTGTTCACAGAAAAAATGTTGCAATAAAACTTTTTGTTCGGCAAGTTTTAATTTTTCTTATAAGAACTATACTCCTAAAAACTAGGAATATATTGGTGTCTTTATCTAAGACAACATCTGTAAAAAAAAATATTTTTGACATGCGTGCAAATGTTGATAATACTGTTGATAATACAAAGCGTCAAGGGACACAGGATCAGCAGTACAAGTTTGGGAGACACTTGAGTCTAAAGTGTAGGTTATTTGTGAGCGAATTGTTCCTGCCACGGCATTCTGACTTATTCTTCCTTCATAAATGTCACCTTGAATACACCAACAAAAACACCTGACTCTACTTATTGCGATATAACACACGCTCAGTCCTTACCGCACCTTCCAAACTTTACTGGAACTTTGCCTATATATCTTCCATCCAGCCCAGACTTACATGCCTTCCTGATTAACCAATTATGATCCACTCTTTCTACATCATTCATCTCAACAACCCTACTACGCCCTGAATTGTTCCTTTCACAGTAAAGATACTACTAAAAATACTTGTACTCCTGTATGCCTGGTCGTGGACCGGGCCGCGGGGGCGCTGATCCCCGGAATACCCTCCAGGTTGACTCCAGGCACTCACTAAACTGGAATATTTCAGCACACTAGCAGCCGTCTTTAAGACAGGCAAACATTGAAGACCTAAGAATGTATAGAGCAGTTTTACTCCCTGTATCAATTCAAACAAAGTAATATGAATGTATTAAGTCAGTTATATTGTATTATTGGTAACACAGGTGATGTATATCACCCTGGGCCGGACAAGCCAAGATCTGGGCAGCGTTACCAAAGTAGAGACAACTTCAAACTCAGGTGGGTAGGTGTACTCACCTATATGTGCTTGAAGGAATCGATCCGCAGTTCCTGGCTCCGGCTTGTTAACCACTGGATCAGCTGGCTACAATAAGATTAATCCAACTAGGTATATTTATACACCATAGGAAGGTTAGTATAGGCACCACTGTGACCACAAATGCAAGTTTTTACACATGAATCTCCCGCCTGCGTGGTCGTGACGAACTCTAGCTCAAGTTCCCTCAAAGCCGTCATCATGACTCACGAAATCGTGAGTCTGAAGTTTTACGATTCACTAGCCGCGAGTTTAATCCCCACCAGTACCGTGGTTTGTTTGCAATTGTGTCATTACGATTTCGTGAGTCATAGTAACGCAATTCATTTTAGTTAAATTCTGCTATACATATCAAAGATTAAACCATACCACGGGTGGGGTTTGAACCCGCGATCAGAGTCATAAAACCCCAGACCGTCGCGTTAGCCACTGGGCCAGCTAGCCACTTAAAATCAACGGTGTACATAATTTTTTTTTTCGTTATGTCCAGATCGATTTCCACGGACGACCCCTACCCCGCCTTCCTTCCCCTACAGATTTATACGCTTTCCAAATCATTCTACTTTGATCCATTCTCTCTAAATGACCAAACTACCTCAACAACCCTTCTCCAGCCCTTTGACTAATACTTTTATTAACTCCACACCTCCTAATTTCCACACTATTAATTCTCTGCATAATATTTACAACACACATTGCCCTTAGACACATCTCAACTGCCTCCAGCCGCCTCCTCGCTGCAGCATTTACAACCCAAGATTCACACCCATATAAGAGTGTTGGTACCACTATACTCTCGAATATTCCTTTCTCTGCCTCCATGGAAAACGTTTTTTGTCTCTACAGATACCTCAGTGCACCACTCACCTTTTTTCCTTCATCAATTCTATGGTTAACATCATCCTTCATTAACATATCCGCTGACAAGTCAACTCCCAAATATTTGAAAACATTCACTTTCACTTCTTCCATACTCCCTCCCTCCAATGTGATATCCATTTTTTACCTAAATTGTTTGATACCCTCATTACTTTACTCTTATCTATATTCACTTCCAACTTTCTAACTTCACACACCATATATATATATATATATATATATATATATATATATATATATATATATATATATATATATATATATATATATATATATATATATATATATATATATATATACATATGTCGTGCCGAATATGTAAAACTGGTCAATTAGCGAGAACTCATTTAAAATTAAGTCCTTTCTAAAATTTTCTCTTATACGTTTAAAGATATATTTTTTTTCATTAATGTTAATGTAAAAAAAAATAATTTTGCACCAAAAGAATCTTAGAAAACTTACCAAACCTTATTATAACAAGAAAAATTTATTTTAGCCTAACCCAACTAGATATATTTTAGATTTGTTTACAATAATTTAATACTAAACAAACACAGTGAAATATATTTTTTTCGTTAGGTTCAGAATGATTTTGGCGAAATTATTGCATACACAATATTTTCGCTTGTCCTATATGGCAAGATGAGCGTTGCTATTTAAGCCAAGATCGCAAGTTCTGCCTATTCGGCACGACATATATATATATATATATATATATATATATATATATATATATATATATATATATATATTTATATATACAAATATATATATATATATAGAAGACGGGCAGTGGGACCAAGCTACACTTCCAGTCAGACTAGGAGGCACTGGTGTCCGCATGTCATCACAGATTGCGCTACCTGCTTTTCTGTCCTCATGTGTTGCATCCAGAGGGCTTGTAGTAGCGATTCTCCCTGAACATCTTAGGGACAAGATTGGAGTCCAGGACCAAAAGTTCATTGACGGAGCCATGATCTGGGATAATCTAACGGGCTCTGAAACCAGACCTGCTCCCCCCAACAACTACAAACAATCGCACTGGTGGAAAATATAGCCTCAACAATGTTTCAGAGTGTGTCAGGGAAGGACAGAGCCAGCCTCCTGGCAGTGAGAGCACCTCATGCAGGGGATTTTCTGTTGGCTGTTCCCAACTCCAGCCTTGGCACATGCCTCGACCCACAGACCATCCGCATCGGTGTTGCCCTTCGACTTGCCGCCCCTATTCTCGCCGAACACAGGTGTATGTGTGGCAGTGAAGCAGCAGACCGATTCGGGTACCACGGTCTTGTGTGCCGTAAATCCGAAAGAAAGATTGCAAGACATGAGGAGGTTAATAACATTATCAAGAGGAGCCTCACAACAGCCAGATGCCCAGCAGTAAGGGAGCCACCCCAGCTATGCAGATCTGATGGCAGCCAGAAGCGTCCAGATGGTATCACCATTCAAGCCTGGACAGATGGGAAGCAGGTGGTGTGGGACTATACATGTGCATCTACCTTGGCTGATACCTATCTCCAATACACCAGGGAGGAAGGAGGGGCAGCTGCCAGCTTCAGGGAGTCCCAAAAGTCTAGAAAATATGGAGAACTTGCCCATCATTATATGTTTGTTCCCATAGGCTCAGAGACCCTTGGCTCATGGGGAAAGAATGCATCTAAATTCTTTAAGGAGCTGGGAAAAAGACTCATCAGGGTAACTAGGGATCCCAGGGCAGCTAGTTTTCTGTTCCAGCGGCTCAGTGCGGCTGTTCAAAGGGGTAATGCCTGCTGTATTTTGGGCACATGCCCCAGCTCTGAGGAGCTGGATGAGATTTTCGCCCTATAATCGGCGATACACACGTAACAGGATGTACCGTATATGCCACCTTTATATCAACAATGTATCTCTTACATCTTTTGTACCATATTATGTAATAAAATATTCCTACTGGTAAAAAAAAAATATGAAAAGATGGGGTGGTAGGGAAAGTGGAATATTCAAACGGCTTCAGGAAGAAATCCAAATATTCTTCCTTGAAGCCTTTTTATCCACTTTTCCGAGGCTATGGGTCCCACAATTTACACCAGAGGTGGACCCCATCTTATATATATATATATATATATATATATATATATATATATATATATATATATATATATATATATATAATAACAGTGCACTAGCCAAGGACTCGAACCCATGTTGTATTGGCCCGGCTCATGGTGAGCTATAACCACATGACGCCTTAACCCATAGGACCACCCAATCCTACAAAGATGGCGCAGCCAGCAGAGCTAGCTGTTTACCTCCATCGGAGGACCTTCGGTGTCGTGAGAGCTTCTAGGCTAATTTTCATTCTCATCCCTGTTTGGTGTATATGTCGTGCCGAATGGGTAAAACTTGCGATTTTGGCTTAAATAGCAACGCTCTTCTTGCCTAATAAGTTAAGCGAAAATTTTCGTATGCAATAATTTCGCAAAAAGTATTCTGAACCTAACGAAAAAATATATTTCATTGTGTTTGTTTATTATTAAATTATTGTAAACTTATCTAAAATATATTTAGTTGGATTTGGCTAAATTAAATTGCGCTTGTTATAATAAGGTTAGGTAAGTTTTCTAAGGTTCTTTTGATACAAAATTATTAATTTTTACAATAGCATAAATGAAAAAAATATAAATGAAAAAAAATATAAAAAAATAAGATATATATTTTTTTCATTTATGCTAATGTAAAAATTATATATATATATATATATATATATATATATATATATATATATATATATATATATATATATATATATATATATATATATATATATATATATGTCGTGCCGAATAGGCAGAATTTGCGATCTTGGTTTAAATAGCAACGCTTATCTTGCCATATAGGACAAGTGAAAATTTGTGTATGCAATAAGTTCGCCAAAATCATTCTGAACCTAACGAAAAAAATATATTTCGTTGTGTTTGTTTAGTATTAAATTATTGTAAACAAATCTAAAATATATTTAGTTGGGTTAGGCTAAAATAAATCGAGCTTGTTATAATAAGGTTAGGTAAGTTTTCTAAGTTCCGTTTGGCGCAAAATTAAAATTTTTTACATCATCATTAATGAAAAAAATATATCTTTAAACGTATAAGAGAAAATTTTAGAAAGAACTTAATTTTAAATGAGTTCTTGCTAATTGACCAGTTTTACATATTCGGCACGACACACACACACACACATATATATATATATATATATATATATATATATATATATATATATATATATATATATATATATATATATATATATATATATATATATATATATTAGTTCCTTGCTAATGTGAGTAGTCACGAAAGCGCTTGGAATTTCTCTTATTCTTTCAGAGTGGTTGTTTTGCATATTCTGAAATCACCTGTGATCTTATTGCATATATATATATATATATATATATATATATATATATATATATATATATATATATATATATATATATATATATATAATATATATAAAATGCAAAACAATCGCAACAAGGAGCGCGCACACACGCTCTCGCACGCACACGCGCACACACGCACACGCGCACACACGCACACACACACACACACACACACACACACACACACACACACACACACACACACACACACACACACAATGGGTCGTCCCTTGTGATCTAGGATATCCTTCAACATTCTTCAGGGTTTCATGGGGTAAATTTCCCCACGACTGGGGGATGGTGCCTTAACTCTCGCACGCACGCACGCCCGCACACGCACACACGCACGCACGCACACGCACACACACACACACACACACACACACACACACACACACACACACACACACACACACAATAGGTCGTCCCTTTTGATCTAGGATATCCTTCAACATTCTTCAGGGTTTCATGGGGTAAATTTCCCCACGACTGGGGGATGGTGCCTTAAGACGTGAGAGTGGGCTCATATCCTTCCCCTGGATCTCTCTACATCATCCCTCAGGTACTCAATGGGGATTCACGTCAAGGATTTTCCTGGCCAGCCATCGAAGAAAGGTACCTCACAGTCACGAAGTTATCGAGCAGATTTCACGGTGGGACAAGGACAAGAATATTTCACTGAACACGGTGAGTGAAAGATTCGGAGCACATGATAACAGTCAATGTTAGTGAGGACGTTATTCTAGGTTTCCCAGGATGTGATTAGGAGTGTGGGCATGACGAACAATGTCTTCAAGGTACCAATACAACCAGGTCCTCACTGAACGCTTACACACTTCGCTGGCTTCTGCTATTTCCTTGGCTTGATATCCTGCTATATGTAATGCAATGATCTCCGTGTCAGCTACTTATTCCTACCCACATTAATTCGCCAATAGCCAAAAGTGTCAGACAAACTCAATCATCAAGGCCACACAGTGCAAGGAGACCGTGGATACAAAACCCTCCATCACACAAGCCCACAAAGCACTCAGTTAACCCTCAGACGTCCCACTAAGCGTTGCCAGCCCATTACAATTTTTTGGCTCATCGACAAAAAGTATAATGAGAACATTAAATTACATTATGTGCTTTCCACCCAACGTACTTTAACGAACAGCACTACATACATACATACTACATACATACATACATACATACATACATACATACATACATACATACATACATACTACATACATACTACATACATACATACATACATACATACATACATACATACTACATACATACATACGTACGTACATACACACACACACACATATGTCGTGCCGAATAGGCAAAACTTGTGATTTTGGCTTAAATAGCAACGCTCTTCTTGCCGAATAAGGCAAGCGAAAATTTGTGTACGCAATAATTTCGCAAAAATCATTCTGAACCTAATGAAAAAAATATATTTAACTGTCTTTGTTTATTAAATTACTGTAATCTTATTTAAAATATATTTAGCTGGATTAGGCTAAATTAAACTGCGCTTGCTATAGTAAGGTTAGGTAAGTTTTCTAAGGTTCTTTTGTTAAAAAAAATAATTTTTACATTAACGTAAATGAAAAAATATATATATCTTTAAACGTATATTTTTTTTTTAGAAAGGACTTAATTTTAAACGAGTTCTTGCCAATGGACCAATTTTACCTATTCGGTACGACATATATATATATAATATATATAACCCAAGAAAATTTAAAAATTATTATAGTGTATTATATAATATATAAACCAAAGGAAATATTCATATTATTGTCAAAACTGCTTTTTATATTCCTGTCGACCATGGACTTGCTTGATACTACTTTCTCAACTTTTTGAAAATCAATTGGATATATATATATCTTAGTTCGAGATTTTTACCAGTTTATATATATCTTATATATCAGCATTTTGGGGGGAATTCTTTATATATATATATATATAATATATATAATATAATATAATATATATATATATATATATATATATATATATATATATATATATATATATATATATATATATATATATGGGAAGTACAAGCATGATGAAATTTCTTTCTTTTTGGGTCACCCTGCCTCGCTGGGAAACACACACACACACACATACACCAGGTATGACACCAGGCACATCTCCTGAAGCGCACATCAACCAAATAACTGCTGCAGCATATGGGCGCCTAGCAAACCTCAGAACAGCATTCCGACATCTTAATAAGGAATCATTCAGGACCCTGTACACCGTGTACGTTAGGCCCATATTGGAGTATGCGGCACCAGTTTGGAACCCACACCTAGCCAAGCACGTGAAGAAACTAGAGAAAGTGCAAAGGTTTGCAACAAGACTAGTCCCAGAGCTAAGAGGTATGTCCTACGAGGAGAGGTTAAGGGAAATCAACCTGACGACACTGGAGGACAGGAGAGATAGGGGGGACATGATAACGACATACAAAATACTGAGAGGAATTGACAAGGTGGACAAAGACAGGATGTTCCAGAGATTGGACACAGTAACAAGGGGACACAGGTGGAAGCTGAAGACACAGATGAATCACAGGGATGTTAGGAAGTATTTCTTCAGCCACAGAGTAGTCAGTAAGTGGAATAGTTTGGGAAGCGATGTAGTGGAGGCAGGATCCATACATAGCTTTAAGCAGAGGTATGATAAAGCTCACGGCTCAGGGAGAGTGACCTAGTAGCGATCAATGAAGAGGCGGGGCCAGGAGCTCGGACTCGACCCCCGCAACCTCAACTAGGTGAGTACAACTAGGTGAGTACACACATACACACACACACATACATACACAGGGAAATCGGCCTGACGACACTGGAGGCAAGGAGGGTCAGGGGAGACATGATAACGACATATAAAATACTGCGCGGAATAGACAAGGTGGACAAAGACGGGATGTTCCAGAGAAGGGACACAGACACAAGAGGTCACAATTGGAAGTTGAAGACTCAGATGAATCAAAGGGATGTTAGGAAGTATTTCTTCAGTCATAGAGTAGTCAAGCCGTGGAATAGCCTAGAAAGTGAAGTAGTGGAGGCGGGAACCATACATAGTTTTAAGGCGAGGTATAATGAAGCTCATGGAGCAGGGAGAGAGAGGACCTAGTAGCAATCAGTGAAGAGGCGGGGCCAGGAGCTGTGACTCGACCCCTGCAACCACAGATAAGTGAGTACATTATATATATATATATATATATATATATATATATATATTATATATATATATATATATATATATATATACATATATACATATATATCATGACAGTTGTAAAAACAGTTAAATGAGTGGCTGTTGACAGAACCTTGAACACTTGAAATATGCCATAGCTATCTGAGCCAGCCAGGTGTAGTGGCTTCCCGTTTTCTGTTCAACTGCCAGATTTGTTTTTATCGTCTTTCAAACTTATGTTTATTAGTTTTTCCGTTGCAACTTAACCCAACCTAACTTACTCTAGACTAACCTAACCTAACCCAACCCAACCTACCCTACTGTAGCCTAACCTAACCTAACCCAACCCACCCTAACCTACTGTAGCCTAACCTAACCCATCCCAACCTAACTTAAAAATGGGCAGGAAAGTCTATAAGAAAGTGTGACACACAGTAGTTATTGGTAGGATGGGTTGCAGTATCCACACGAGACATGCAATGAGAGACTATCACTGTATTTCGACCTCCACCTGAGGTCCTCTTTAGCAAATACCTTATGTATATACACCTCTTGGCACATATACACTAAAAGTATATACAGTTCATACTCCAAGTGTTTATTTTAATCCTTACTTAAGGGGATAAATTATTCTCGATGTTAGTGTACAGATGAATTGCAACATTAATGACTCGTGGGTAATAAACAAGCTTTCAAGAAACTAAGTAATGTCTTTCATCTACTACACTTTAGTGGATAGAAGTGGTGGGGCCAGGAGCTATGTATCAACACTCCCCCACCCCGCAAACACAACTAGGTGAACACAAAAAGGAGAGTATAACAGTTTTCCTCGTGTTTGGCCTTCACAATACCATTCGACTTTTACCCAGGTTGGCCTACTTGGCCCAGCAGATCAGCCTGGCCCACTTGGCCCAGCGCGAAAAATTTCCCAAACCCGTCAATTAAACGTATGGCAGCTGCCCGACCCTCAGCTTACCTCAAAAATGAGCTTCTCTTACCCAGCTGATGCCAAGTAACACACGTTTCTATGGCTCTCTTAAGCGGCACGTAAGTAACCCAGTCTTCTAATAATACGTGTCTTCTTTTTCCACTATAATCTACCTTGTCCATAATTACTATCACATTTTCTTTGCTTCGTAAGGTCAATTCCAGGATCTATCCTTAATTCATGGTACAATTTAAATGTTTGAGGACGATTGTGTTGCAGAGGTCTTAACTTTGCTGAGACCTCTGCAACACAAATGCAATAGTAATTATGGACAAGGTAGATTATAGTGGAAAAATTAGTATATTATTAGAAGACAGGGGTACTTACGTGCCTCTTAAAGAGCAAAGTGCCACACATCTCATTGGTTCTATTCAAGAGGGTAACATCACACTGCTGGTATCTCCAGATTTTTTGCCGGTGAAGGGGGAAGATATTTTGCCGCTGAAGAGGCTAGTTTATTATTAACTCAGTATCAATTCTGTGGAGTGTAGCAAGAGTAAATGGATATACCAAACTCCTAGGAACTAAGTTCCCAAAGGGTTAACAGTAGTACATCTGGATTTATATATATATTACAAACGAACCAGGGATATTTTCTTAATACGTCTGGTATGATATTTTCATTAATAAAATACCTTAAAAAATCACACAGATAATTATTACACTATACTTATACTTGTCAATAAAGTGACAATGAAACACAGTGTTCCAGAGGCCACAAGGCTGACCACACACTTTGTATATAAAGAAATGGTTTAAAGAACCGACAGCCTAATGATTGAGACACTTGTGCAACACTTGGGTATCTTTATTATGGGAACGTTTCGTCAGCCAGTGGCTTCTTCAGTCCAGTACAGAGAAAGGTGGAAGATGAACAGTTTGAGGTAATCAGTCCCTCAGCCTGGATTGACCATATCGTCTCTAGACTGAGGGACCAATTACCTCAAACAACTACTCCTCATCTACCTTTCTCCGCATTGGACTGAAGAGGCACAGGCTGGCGAAACGTTTCTACAATAAAGGTACCCAAGTGCTGCACAAGTGTCAAACTCATCAGTTTGCATATAGATTCATCACCATCGTCTCTGACTATGTGGAACTGCCAGAGGTACTTGTAACTAAGCCTGAGCCTCGCAACTGCAACATCAGTCTGTTCACATTACAAATTGCTCCGTAAACTTAATTATCTACGTTCACCAGGTGTCAGATCAACCAGGCTGTGATGGATATGTGGGGCAGCAGGCCTTCAGCAGCAACAGTCTAGTTGAACAGGCCAGCACCAGACGAGGCTGGCCCATGGTCGGGCTCCGAGCGTAGTAAGGCTCTCCAAACTCATCAAAGGTATATCAAGAGTATAAGACATTTAACTACATACCTAAAACATTCACTCTCATTATTTATCTGTTTCCTAATATTATTCTTAATGCTAGACAGATATACGCAGCTATATTCTACATTATCCTTCACATCAACTTTATGATGGAGTAACTGACTCAAGAAATCGTAATGACACGATTGCAAACAAACCATACCCCCGGCCGGGATTGAACCCGCGGGTTCAATCCCGGCCGGGGGTATGGTTTATGATGGAGTAGTTAGGCGAGTGTCAGAATATTTAAGTACAGTTTACTGCAGTACACCTTCCTCCAGCACAGCTGGCTCTAGTACAGTTTACTGCAGTACACCTTCCTCCAGCACAGCTGGCTCTAGTACAGTTTACTGCAGTACACCTTCCTCCAGTACAGCTGGCTCTAGTACAGTTTACTGCAGTACACCTTCCTCCAGCACAGCTGGCTCTAGTACAGTTTACTGCAGTACACCTTCCTCCAGCACAGCTGGCTCTAGTACAGTTTACTGCAGTACACCTTCCTCCAGCACAGCTGGCTCTAGTACAGTTTACTGCAGTACACCTTCCTCCAGCACAGCTGGCTCTAGTACAGTTTACTGCAGTACACCTTCCTCCAGCACAGCTGGCTCTAGTACAGTTTACTCCAGTATAACTTGCTCCGGTACAGCTTGCTACAGTACACCTTTCTCCAGTATAACTTGCTCCAGTACAGCTTGCTCCAGTATAACTTGGTTGAGTACAGCTTGCTCCAGCACAGCTTGCTCCAGTAAAGCTTGCTCCAGTACAGCTTGCTCCAGTACAGCTTGCTCCAGTAAAGCTTGCTCCAGTACAGCTTGCTCCAGTACAGCTTGCTCCAGTACAGCTTGCTCCAGTACAGCTTGCCCCAGTATAACTTTCTCCAGTACAGCTTGCTCAAGTAAAGCTTGCTCCAGTACAGCTTGCTCCAGTACAGCTTGCTCCAGTACAGCTTGCTCCAGTATAACTTTCTCCAGCACAGCTTGCTCCAGTAAAGCTTGCTCCAGTACAGCTTGCTCCAGTACATCTTTCTCCAGTATAACTTTCTCCAGCACAGTTTGTTCCAGTAAAGCTTGCTCCAGTACAGCTTGGCCCAGTATAACTTTCTCCAGCACAGCTTGCTCCAGTACAGCTTGCTCCAGTACAGCTTGCCCCAGTATAACTTTCTCCAGTACAGCTTGCTCCAGTACATCTTTCTCCAGTATAACTTGCTCCAGTACAGCTTGCTCCAGTACACCTTGCCCCAGTATAACTTGCTCCAGTACAGCTTGCTCCAGTACACCTTTCTCCAGTATAACTTGCTCCAGTACAGCTTGCTCCAGTACAGCTTGCCCCAGTACACCTTTCTTCAATACAGCTTGCTCCAGTATAACTTGTTCCAGTACAGCTTGCTCCAGTATAGCTTGCTCCAGTACACCTTTCTCCAGTATAACTTGCTCCAGTATAACTTGTTCCAGTACACCTTTCTCCAGTATAACTTGCTCCAGTATAGCTTGTTCCAGTACAGCTTGCTCCAGTATAACTTGCTCCAGTACAGCTTGCTCCAGTATAACTTGTTCCAGTACAGCTTGCTCCAGTATAACTTGCTCCAGTATAACTTGTTGCAGTACAGCTTGCTCCAGTATAACTTGTTCCAGAGTAACTTGCTCCAGTACAGCTTACTCCAGTATAACTTGCTCCAGTACAGCTTGCTCCAGTATAACTTGTTCCAGCACAGCTTGCTCCAGTATAACTTGCTCCAGTATAACTTGCTCTAGTACAGCTTGCTCCAGTATAACTTGTTCCAATACAGCTTGCTCCAGTATAACTTGCTCCAGTATAACTTGCTCCAGTATAACTTGCTCTAGTACAGCTTGCTCCAGTATAACTTGCTCCAGTACAGCTTGCTCCAGTATAACTTGCTCCAGTATAACTTGCTCCAGTACAGCTTGCTCCTGTATAACTTGCTCCAGTATAACTTGCTCTAGTACAGCTTGCTCCAGTATAACTTGCTCCAGTATAATTTGCTCCTGTATAACTTGCTCTAGTACAGCTTGCTCCAGTAAAACTTGCTCCAGTATAACTTGCTCTAGTACAGCTTGCTCCAGTATAACTTGCTCCAGTACAGCTTGTTCCAGTATAACTTGTTCCAGTACAGCTTGCTCCAGTATAACTTGCTCCAGTATAACTTCCTCTAGTACAGCTTGCTCCAGTATAACTTGTTCCAGTACAGCTTGCTCCAGTATAACTTGCTCCAGTACATTATTATTATAATCAAGGGGGAAGCGCTAAACCCGGAGGATTATACAGCGCCTGGGGGGGGATGTGGAAGGCATTCAGGCTTAATTCGGGGAACTGGAGCACAGATCCAATTCCCTAAATCAAGAGCCCCTCACCAACATCAAGGAACCTTCCTTGAGGGGTGCTCCAGTACAGCTTGCTCCAGTATAACTTGCTCCAGTATAACTTGCTCCAGTATAACTTGCTCCAGTACAGCTTGCTCCAGTATAACTTGCTCCAGTATAACTTGTTCCAGTACAGCTTGCTCCTGTATAACTTGCTCCAGTATAACTTGCTCCAGTACAGCTTGCTCCTGTATAACTTGCTCCAGTATAACTTGCTCCAGTACATCTTGCTCCTGTATAACTTGCTCCAGTATAACTTTCTCCAGTATAACTTGTTCCAGTACAGCTTGCTCCTGTAAAACTTGCTCCAGTACAGCTTGCTCCAGTATAACTTGCTCCAGTATAACTTGCTCTAGTACAGCTTGCTCCAGTATAACTTTCTCCAGTACAGCTTGCTCCAGTATAACTTGCTCCAGTATAACTTGCTCCAGTATAACTTGCTCCAGTATAACTTGCTCCAGTACAGCTTGCTCCAGTATAACTTGCTCCAGTATAACTTGTTCCAGTACAGCTTGCTCCTGTATAACTTGCTCCAGTATAACTTGCTCCAGTACAGCTTGCTCCAGTATAACTTGCTCCCTAGTAACAGGTGAATTCTGTAATGAAATTCTTGAAAATTTGTGTACCTTGTACAAGATCACTAAATCCACCATTGTTCCTCATCATCCTGCCAGCAATGGGTTAGCGAAACGAACCAATAAGAAAGTACTTGATGTCTTGAGAGCTACTATTAATCCCAACAGTGAAACTTGGGATGAAGTATAACATTGTATGGTGTAGATAAACGTTTGCCTTATGAGTTGTTATATTCTAATCCGAAACCAAATTACAACCCTGAAGATTTCGTAGCAACTCGTGCTCCAGTACATCTTGCTCCTGTATAACTTGCTCCAGTATAACTTGCTCCAGTATAACTTGTTCCAGTACAGCTTGCTCCTGTAAAACTTGCTCCAGTACAGCTTGTTCCAGTATAACTTGCTCCAGTATAACTTGCTCCAATATAACTTGCTCCAGTACAGCTTGCTCCAGTATAACTTGTTCCAGTACAACTTGCTCCAGTATAACTTTTTCCAGTACAGCTTGCTCCTGTATAACTTGCTCAAGTACAGTTTGCTCCAGTACAGCTTTCTCCAGTATAACTTGCTCCATTACAGCTTGCTCCTGTATAACTTGCTCCAGTACAGCTTGCTCCTGTATAACTTGCTCCAGTACAGCTTGTTCCAGTATAACTTGCTCCAGTACAGCTTGCTCCAGTATAACTTGCTCCAGTAGAGCTTGTTCCAGTATAACTTGCTCCAGTACAGCTTGCTCCAGTATAACTTGCTCCAGTACAGCTTGCTCCTGTATAACTTGCTCCAGTAGAGCTTGTTCCAGTATAACTTTCTCCAGTACAGCTTGTTCCAGTATAACTTGCTCCAGTAGAGCTTGTTCCAGTATAACTTGCTCCAGTACAGCTTGTTCCAGTATAACTTGCTCCAGTATAGCTTGTTCCAGTATAACTTGCTCCAGTACAGCTTGTTCCAGTATAACTTGCTCCAGTACAGCTTGCTCCTGTATAACTTGCTCCAGTACAGCTTGCTCCAGTATAACTTGCTCCAGTACAGCTTGTTCCAGTATAACTTGCTCAGTACAGCTTGCTCCTGTATAACTTGCTCCAGTACAGCTTGTTCCAGTATAACTTGCTCCAGTACAGCTTGCTCCAGTATAACTTGTTCCAGTACACCTTCCTCCAGTACAGGTGGAATACAGCAACCTACTTCAACTATTTCCGCGTAGTGACCTCATCTCAGTTTCATTTGACCATGACATTCTATCCCGGACTAAGACATTCTATTTCACAATGTTCAGTCCATTATGGCAATACTGGTGATAATCGTGCAGATTTCAACGTTGCCGGGTTACGCTCGGCCACGCTCCTTGCCACACCTATCATGGCCAAACTTTTCATCTTGTTATAGTTAATTTTACTTTTAAAAATATATGCAAGCAACAATAAGCAAACCTAACCTACCTTAACCCCACCTAATACAAGATAACTTAACATGCCTTAGCTTAAGTTCTAACCTAACTTAGCCAAACCTAACTTCGCCTAACCTAACTTAAACCAATCCTAACGTAGCCTGACATAGCCTAACTTAACGTAACAAACAGTAACGTAGCCTAGCCTAACATCATGTCGAGAAAATAATAGTATTTTGATCATTCCGCGTCAACTGGACGAGAATAGTTACTACATGACTATCTACCATGTTCCTGAAACTTTCTGTGCAGCTTCAAGTAGCAGCTGTAAGTAATTTACCCACCTGGAGGGTGTTCCAGTGGTCCACGCCCCCGCGGTCAGGTCTGTGACCACCTTAGATATACCTCTGATAAGTTTCGTGATAGTACTCCCGGAGCCTGGCCATGGGCCAGGCTCGTTTGGTGCTAGCCTGGTCAACCAGGCTGTTGCTGAGGGTGGTCCACTGAGCCCACATATCCATCACAGTCTGGTTGATCTGGCACCTAGTGAAGATACTTATCCAGTTTCCTCTTGAAGACTTCTACACTTGTTCCAGCAGTTTCTGATATCTTCTGGTAATTTGTTGAATAATCTAGGGTAACGAATGTTGATACACAGTTCCTTTATTGTGCCCATCGCACCCCTACTTTCACTGGGTTTGTTTTGCACTTCCTCCAATATCTCTCACTCCAGTATGTTGTTATGGCAGGGTACAGATTTGGGACCAGATCCGCGAGGACTTTCTAGGTATATATTATCATATTTCTCTCTCTCCTCCACTCCAGTGGGTACATATTCAAGACTTTAAATGCTTTACTGGCTCTATGCGGGTCGTAAACGATCTCTGTACTGTTCCAGCTCTGATATTTCTCCTGCCCCGAACGGGGCCGTCAACACTGAGCAATACTCCAAATGAGGGAGCACTAGAGGGTTGAAGAGTGTCAACAATGACATTATTTCCCTTGTTTTGAAGGGCCTCATTACCCGCCCCGTCATCTTTCTGGCTGTCGTGACCTGTGTCTTATTGTGCTCTTTGAAAGGTCAACTGATAATTATTCCCAAGTATTTCACCTGTTCCTTTCCTTCTATTTGACGATCCTCTTGAGTTTTGTATACTGTGTTCCTTTTGAGTCCTTTCATTCTCTCCATATCTATGCAGTTGAAACTTATCATCACTGAACGTCATGTTCTTCACTCCTCACTGGAAAACAATGCTTATGTCCTGTAATTTTTCAGTGTCTTCTACCAAACTGACCTTCATGCTTATTTTAGTGTTATCTGCAAATAATACAAACCTGTGACTGGTGTTTGTATGTATGCTATGAGGATGAGAAACAGCAGAGGTGCCACGACAGTGCCCTGAGGAACTTAGCATTTTACCTCGCTGATGCTGGATTTTACTACTTTTTGTGTTGCGTGTGTTAGGCCTCTGGACCTCATCTGGGGAATCACATTTATCAAATGCTTTTGCAAAATCTGTGTATATCACATTTGCGTTGTGGTTTCTCTTCCAACGCCTCTGTAATTATCATAATGGTTTAGCAACTATGACAAGCAGGATCGTCCTGCTCTAAAACCATGGTGGTTTGGGTTATGTCGATTGTGTTGTTCCATGAAATTTGTTATCTGCCGTCTCTGCACTCTTTCGAAGAGTTAGGGCTACTGGTCTGTAACTTTTAGCTATGTCTGCACCCTTTCAAGTCTCTGGTATTTCACCTACAACTAGACTCTTTCTCCAAAGATTACCGAGGGCTCGTGTTAGTGGTACTTTGTACTTTTTTTTATAAACAGTTCATTCCATGAATCTGGTCCAGGTGCTGAGTGAATGTTACAAAACTCGTCTTCTTAAAACGTCTCCAGAGCATGGTAGACAGTTAAGTAATTTATCCCCGTCTAACAGTTGGCCTGTTTCCGGTTTTGTAACAAGAAGTTGTAATAAAAGAATTCGGGATTACAAACCAAATAGATAAAACTTAAGATATTTACTAGTAAAGTTGTCGAACAGAATATATATGAATACAAAGTTAAAATATTGGACATAAATAAGGAGTCAAGCTCCTACACTTTTCTTGGCATGTACATAATATTTGTGTAATTGCATTAACCATAAGAATCTATTTCAACCGATATATTAATATGGAGAAATGAAAATGATAGGCTTAGACTTAGTACTATCTTCATCCAACCCGACCTGGAATAATACCGACCACAAAGTAACACAAAAGGGCCGACAAGGCAGATTCAGTTAGCCGAACCAACAAATTCACCAGAGTAAGGTAGAACTCTAAAAATGACCCCTGAAAGAGGAAATCAACCACCCAGTTGAGAGTTTGATGCGTCTCCTAAGCAGGTAACTGAGTGAAGCCAACCCAGTAGCCCCAACATTGGGTGTGATAACGTGACTCACAGTGGTACGGCAGAGAAGCAGATAGTTAGCTAAGCATTTTTCCCATGTGGTCAGCCAACCACAACTCTTGAACATAAAATGTACATGTTACACCCTACCTAATAATATAGCTAAGTAAAATAATAGTATAAAGTAAGATATTTTTATTTTAGCTAATAATGAAAACATCTCCAATATAAAATTATATGATGATAAAATATACACGGAATATTAAAGATACAGAATATTAAATATACCTTGCGTCCAGTTCAGGGTACACAACAGTGGGCATGTTATCCATTTCTTTTTAGAAATCTATGGGACTAGTACTAATGCCAGTTGGTCTGTGCAGCCTTCTGCTGGAGTGAACTACAGGTAGTTCTTTAACTTGGATTTTGCATATGAATAAAAATATTTTGGGTTCCTTGTGATATCCTAGATGGTCTCTTGTTCCCTTTGTGTATCTTCTGTTTGGTATGACATCCTAAGTTTTTACACTAGGATTATCTTTCCTTCCTTTTCTGTACCATCTCCTACGCTCTCTATAGCTGCTCTTCTGTTGTTAGGTAAGACACATATGCAACAGTTAGGTATCTTTATTTCGAAACGTTTCGACTACACAGTAGGCTTCTTCAGTCGAGTACCGAAAAGTTGATAGAAGCAGAAGATACTTGAAGACGATGTAATCAGTCCATCACCCTTAAAGTTTTGAGGTGGTCAGTCCCTCAGTCTGGAGAAGAGCATTGTTCCATAGTATGAAACAATATGGAGATGAAGTGACAACAGGTGAGACGTAGGTCACTAGAAGAGGTAAGAACTCAGATGTTGGGAGGTCAGGTCCCTCTCAAATCCAGCCGTTCTCACCAGTGGAGGTCGTCGAAGTTGATTGCGAAACGTTTCGAAATAAAGATACCTAACTGTTGCATATGTGTCTTACCTAACAACCTGTCGGTATTTTATACCATTTTAATGTTCAAGCTGCTCTTCTTTTGGGTTTCCTCAATAGTATGTACTTAATACAGACCTTGTATGCTTCTGTATTTAGCTTCTTCAGGCACTGGTGGGGATTTAGAGTGCTCAAGTTTGTTTCCCAGGATATGTCTGATAATTCTTAGTTTATTTTGTCCCAGTCAATTCTACGGTCAAGTTAAACTTACTGAACTTCCTTTCTCTTACATTAAAGTTCGAGCTCCTAACTCTGAATTTATACTCGTTTGAACTTGTATGTAATAATGTCTCTGATTAGTTCCTCGTTGTTTGTGAATATCAAATACAGGGTGTTTTCATTCTTAATGGGCTTAGCATCCCTTGTTTTGAAGGTTCTCATTATACATCCTATCATTTTCCTAGCAGAAGTGACAATGACACTACTATGATCTTTGAAAGTGAGATCCTCTGACATTATCACTCCTAAGTCTTTCACATTATTTTTCCACTCTATTGTGTGGCTAAAATTTATCTTATACTCCAATCTAGCTTTCATTTCCTCAAGTTTTCCATATCTGAGTAAATTAAATTTGTCCTCATTGAGCTTCATGTTTTTTCTGTGGCCTAGTTAAAGACTTGGATTATATCCGTGTGGAGATTTTCAGTGCCCTCAATGGATGACACACTAATGCAAATTCTGGTATCGTCAACAAAGACAGTGCTATGGTTTACATCTATGTCAGATACATATAAGGATGAGGAAAAGGATGGGAGCGAGTACTGTATCTTCTGGAACAGAGCTTTTCACTGTAGCCGCCTCTGATTCAAGTGTTTACTGTTACTCTTTGTGTTCTACTGGTTAGAAAGCTAAAGATCCATCTACCAACTTTTCTTATCCTGTATCATGCATTTTGTGCACTATTACACCATGATCGCACTTGTCGAAGGCTGTCGCTAAGTCTGGGTATACTACATCTGCATTCTGTTTGTCCTCCAGTGTATCAAGACCATGTCATAGTGATCCAGCAGTTGTGAGAGGCAGGAGCGACCTGCTCTAAACCCATGTTGCTCTGGGTTGTGCAACTGTTGGGTATCCAAGTGGTTGGCGATCTTGCTTCTTAGAACCTTTTCAATGATTTGTATGATGTGGGATGTTAGTGTTATCGGTCTATAATTCTTTGAAACTACTGTACTGCCACATTTGTGGAGTGGGGCTACATATATTATTTGTAGTGACTGGAATGACCCGTGTGTTTAGGCTCCCTTTTCAACAAATATTTAATGCAAACGAAAGAGAGTTTCTTGTATTTCATGATGAACACGGAGTTCCAGGAGTCTGGACCTGGCGCTGAGTTGTGGAAAAATCCTAGTTTTCTGTACTAGTCATGGTACATTTGTTGGAGGGGGGGGGGTGAGAGTGAGAGAAAACTGGTGACGTATTGCGATGTTGAACCTTTGAAGTTTTCGAGAGTTTCACTACTCTCGGAGCCCGGCTATGGGACAGGTTCGCCTGGTGTGTTGTCAGACCTCTGCCCTTAACCTTGATTGTAAGGCTAATTAGTCGTAAAATATAAGTAAGCTAGAACATTGTCTAAAATTGTAGTTTATACAGTTAAGCTGGGCTAGGAATGCAACTTTAAGTAGCTTGGTACCAACTTTACACCACATGTGCCATGTCTCGTGGGAGGCCTGGAGCCGGCAGTCGCTAACTGAACCTCAGTAAATCGGTCATTTTCACGTTAAAGAAAAACACGTACAATTAACCGGATATTCCGCGACTCTCAAGCTACCATTGCGGGTATTAGTGACTCATTAACATTCAGATAAACTAGACACATGTGCAACACTTGGGTATCTTTAATGAGGGAACATTTCACCACACAGTGGCTTCATCAGTCCATACCATTCATCAGTCTTCACCATTCTCCTTTGTACAGACTGATGAAGTCACTGTGTGGCGAAACGTTTCCTCATTAAAGATACCCAAATGTTGCACATGTTTGTAATTTATCAACTTGTCGGTTCTGTGAACCATTTATCTACATTCCTGTCGGATACAGCAACATCTTGGGATCTTGATACAGGGAATTCTTCACTTGCCTAACCCTTGGGCACGACCTACTTCCATACTGGACAAATGTGACACCACCTACGACTGATGCACCTCTCCTGCCTACAGTATATAAGCTACTTCTCCGCACATATGCTGTAGTCTTTTCAAAATTGATAGACTGACCAAATCGACTCAAAGCTGAGGGATTGATTACCTCAAACTCCTGTTCTTCACCATTCTCCTTTGTATGGACTGATGAAGCCACTGTGTGGCGAAACGTTTCCTCATTAAAGATACCCAAGTGTTGCACATGTGTCTAATTTATCAACTTGTCGGTTCTCTGAACCAGTCATCTACAATAACATTCAGGTGGAATCTGGAAGACATCATGACAAAGTATAGCTCCAGCAGACTGCACAAGTTTAGCCGTCAATATAACCTTCCCCCTCCTCAGAATTTGCGCAAATCTCTACAGCACAGATAAATTTATCAGTTTATACATTGTGTCTAAACAGCAGAGTGGAGTCTTATAGACAGCTCGCCCAGAATATCCAACCATCTTGTACCCCGCTAAGTAAACAGCCCTGCCGGAAGAGGTAGTTTCCATATGACTGACTTAGGGATGGCTGGTACTTAGTGTCGATTTGACTGACGAAGTAATTAATTTATTACGACAAGAGTGCATGAGCACATCGCTATCCTCACGCACTCATGGTGTTAGGATTATATCAGAAATTCTGGAGATGTTAACAAAATTTAAAGTCTCTGTCATAAAAAAATCAGTTCATATTGTCGACCCTTAATCTGATTAACGGCTCAGTAGACGCTGTCATACTGAGAATTCAGAATCTCATCATTTCTTTGCTATCATCAGTAACGTCCCATCTCGTTTAAGAAGGGTCCAATACTGGATGTGGTTTGTCTTAGATTTGGTATAGGAGAAGAAATATTTTGGATATCTTTCAAATTCATTTATTGCTTTAAGTTCTGTAAGATATTTTCCATTTCTCAAGCCAGTACCTCCTTCAGTATTCCTGATAAACTGGCCCTTCTGAGAAGCTCACTGATTCTTTCCCTTCACCTGTAGAGGGAGCGTCTCTCTCTTTCTAGTTTACAGTGTTTTTTTTTTCCCTACGAGAATGTGCCTTGAGTATACTTTATGTGCCGCTGAGTTGATCCTTTCTAGGCAATGGTTCAGATCCATGCTATCTTCCCAGCATTAGATTCCACTGTATGTTCTTGTTATTAAAGTTTAATTTGGTGAATTTACCCTCATAACTGGTCTCACTTTGCTGGTCAGGAGCCCTGTGCATACAAGTCTGAACTGGATTACGTAATGATCCGAAATGTCTTTGCTACTGTAATATTTCGTACCAGATAGTCATTATTAGTGAAAATATGTTCCAATTGGTAGCTCAAGAATTAGCTGCAAGTAGCTCTGTAGAGTTTTAAATCCAGATATGGTACATGTGGGTGAGCAGAGTACTCAACGTGAGAGTGAGCAAGGTACTCAACATGGGAGCAAGGTGCTCAACATGGGGGTAAGCAAGGTGCTCAACATGGGGGTAAGCAAGGTGCTCAACATGGGGTGAGCATGGTGCTTATCGTGGAGAAAGGTGCTCAACATGGGGGTGAGCAAGGTGCTCAACATGGGGGTAAGCAAGGTGCTCAACATGGGGTGAGCATGGTATTTATCGTGGGAGAAAGGTGCTCAACATGGGGGTGAGCAAGGGGCTCAACATGGGGTGAGCATGGTATTTATCGTGGGAGAAAGGTGCTCAACATGGGGGTGAGCAAGGTGCTCAACATGGGGGTAAGCAAGGTGCTCAACATGGAGTGAGCAGGGTACTCAACATGGGGTGAGCAGGGTACTTAACGTGGGAGAAAGGTGCTCAACATGGGAGTGAGCAAGGTGCTCAACATGGGGGTAAGCAGGGTACTCAACATGGGAGTGAGCAGGGTACTCAACATGGGGGTCAACAAGGTGCTCAACATGGGGGTAAGCAGGGTACTCAACATGGGGGTAAGCAGGGTACTCAACATGGGGTAAGCAAGGTACTCAACATGGGGGTAAGCAAGGTGCTCAACATGGGGGTAAGCAGGGTACTCAACATGGGGGTAAGCAGGGTACTCAACATGGGGGTAAGCAGGGTACTCAACATGGGGGTAAGCAAGGTGCTCAACATGGGGGTAAGCAGGGTACTCAACATGGGGGTAAGCAAGGTACTCAACGTGGGGGTACGCAGGGTACTTACCATGGGGGTGAGCAGGGTACTCAACATGGGGTAAGCAAGGTACTCAACGTGGGGATAAGCAGGGTACTCAACGTGGGGGTAAGCAAGGTACTCAACGTGGGGGTAAGCAGGGTACTCAACATGGGGGTAAGCAAGGTACTCAACGTGGGGGAAAGCAGGGTACTCAACATGGGGGTAAGCAAGGTCCTCAACCTGGGGGTAAGCAGGGTACTCAACATGGGGGTAAGCAAGGTACTCAACGTGGGGGTAAGCAGGGTACTCAACATGGGGGTAAGCAAGGTACTCAACGTGGGGGTAAGCAGGGTACTCAACATGGGGGTAAGCAAGGTACTCAACGTGGGGGTAAGCAGGGTACTCAACATGGGGGTAAGCAAGGTACTCAACGTGGGGGTAAGCAGGGTACTCAACATGGGGGTAAGCAAGGTACTAAACGTGAGGGTAAGCAGGGTACTCAACATGGGGGTAAGCAAGGTACTCAACGTGGGGGTAAGCAGGGTACTCAACATGGGGGTAAGCAAGGTACTCAACGTGGGGGTAAGCAGGGTACTCAACATGGGGGTAAGCAAGGTACTCAACGTGGGGGTAAGCAGGGTACTCAACATGGGGGTGAGCAGGATTATATCAGTGGCTTGTGTTGTAGGCACCTTGGTGCATATAACATCTTTAACTCACCCAGACATAATACTGCTGAGAGAAGACACCACAGTCCTCCCCACTAACCCCGCTGCCAAACACATCTCCAACATCTTTTCCAGTATCGCATTCAATATCACAATCAAAGACATCACCAGTAAGGGACACCACAAGCTTCAATCCTCTGCAGGGGTATACAAAATCCCTTGCAATGATTGTAACTAATTATACGTGGGTGAAACATCCAGAGACCTCCAAACATGCATTACGTATTTCGGAACACCAAACATGCATTACGTATTTCGGAACACCAATACACCAGCAGAATGGACAACTTGATATATATTTTACACCGAAACTTTCACAAGCATTTAATTAACTAGAGACACAAGGCTCTTCGCCAGACAACATTCAGAGAGGCAGGATCTTGGAATCATCACTCGTCTGTATATCCAACAATTTCATCCAGAACAACGGCTTTTACAACACAGCTCTGAACCTCTTGCAAGGAAACTTCATCGTTATCCTACAGAGTAACAAACCAACTGGCTCAAGCCAGGCAGGTTCTCAAATCCAACTTCTTCTTAGCCATCAATTTAAATATTCCTCACCTGACCCTCTACATCACTGTACTCCCTATATATACTCACGCACTCTCCGCTTAGGTAAATCTGTTTATGACTTGATAAAGTGTGTGTATTTTTCCAACAGTGACCCTATTCTCTCATCCACAGCTTTTCATGGCACATCTATTATTATAGCCCTCGGAGACATATATTGTAGTCTATAAATTAAACCATTCATCAATGACTGGATATCTTGTCTGCAATAATGAACAGCATGGTGGACACACTGACATACCAGGTTCGCTGAACATACACAAGTGCAGGTGATCACATTTACCCTAATAAATGCGGGATTTAAACTAGAAGGCAGAAATATTGGACAGTCAAGTACACTGACTCACTTGGACACAGTCACCCAATCTCAACACAAACAATTTACTCAAGGACAAATACTGCCTCGCAACCAACCACAAATTATCACTAGGTGAAAATAAATAAATAAATAAATAAATAAATATATATATATATATATATATATATATATATATATATATATATATATATATATATATATATATATATATAATGCAAATATCGAAAACCAAGCGATACAAGATGCAAAACAACCACGAGGGGGGAGTAGAATGATAGCTCTAGGTCTTTCGTGTTGCAATCAAAACATCATCAGAAGCTTGTCAAGTTTCAGGAAAGAGGAGGATGTCCAAGCAAATACGATCCCAAAGGACGTCTTCACTGGAGTGAGGAGGGAGGGAAGGGGAGGGAGAGGGGAAGGGAGGGAGGGAGGGAGAGAGAGAGAGAGAGAGAGAGAGAGAGAGAGAGAGAGAGAGAGAGAGAGAGAGAGAGAGAGAGGGAACAGGAAGTGCCCCCAGGCATACCAGTGCCCACAGCCAGAAGGATGTATATTACAGCATTAGAACAATCCCACAAGCACTGATAATGTAATAGTAGCCTGAACGAAAGTAACACGGCAATAATAAAAATTCGGCCATACTCCGCTGTAATTTTACATATATAATTATATTGTTAGTGACATAGAAGTCACTGGCAATTGTGGAGTAACCATCCACGAGAAAGCAGGTCTATTTAAAGGGACGAGAAAATGAGAACATTTAAAGGGGAGACTTCTAAAAGTTATAAAGGAAATGGGGTTCATCATAATAAACTCATTTAAAGAGAGGCATCTGTAATTACAAGGAAGACTGCCACAGTTATTCATCCCACATAATTCTGAGGCAAACTCTGTTTCAACCTTCAGAAACTGCAGGAAAAATAGGCCCTAATTCCTCGGTGTGGCACTACATTTAAGACAATCTAAGGCATTCGTATAAGAGCCCAATTTCTGACTGTGTACTATTGCCTCAACTAAGAACGCATATAATTTGAACAACCTGTCACTGATATTGTTTAATGAATGCTTATCATGCTTAATAACCGCCGATTCTACAATACTCCTTTCAAGCCAAGAATAACAAGGGAAAATGACTCTTGCTTCCTGCCAATTTGCCAGGTTATTACAAGCTCAAATATGGCTGAAAATCGCACTCAACTCCTGTGCTATACATATCGAACAACAGTGTTGTGACATTCTCACTTCTAATGGTTTTCCTGTCTGTCCCAAATTGGAGAGACAACCGTTGCAACCAATTCTGTAGACACCACCAGTACGTTGTTGGGGTGAATTCTTTATCAGAATGCTTCTAATAGTCTGTGAATTTTTAAATATTTGTACATTAAATCTTTTAAGGGCATTCGGAAGGACAGATAAATTTTCGTTGTATGGGAGGACGAGCACATTCTTGGTCCTAGGTGTTATCCTAGGTTCTGTTCTATAATCAGTTTTCTTAGCTGCCAGCAAGGCAGATTCCACAAACACCTTAGGATACCGCAGTTTCATGCCAATGTCAAATATTTTCCTTTCTTCATCTAGGAACTCTGGACTGCACACTATAGACTCTCAGAAACGTAATAAGAAATACACTCCTTTTAACTCTAGTCTCCATACTTAGATGTGCTAATACACAGGGTTGATAAAAAGTTTAATTCTGCAGTATACAGGAAGGCCACCAGTGTCTACTCATACGTTCACTACTATTCCAACCATGAGACGAGAGTTAAAAGGAATGTATTTCTTACTATGTTTCTGAGAGCCTATAGTGTGTGAAAGCGAATTTAATTTAGCCTAATCCAACTAATATATTTTAGATAAGTTTACAATAATTTAATAAACACAATGAAATATATTTTTGTTAGGTTCAGAATGATTTTTGAAAAATTACTGCATACACAAATTTTCGCTTGCCTTATTCGGCAAGAAGAGCACTACTATTTAAGCCAAAAATAGCAAGTTTTACCTATTCGGCACGACATATATATATATATATATATATATATATATATATATATATATATATATATATATAAGGAGGGGTGTTAATGTTGCAGTTTAAAAACTGTAGTGTAAAGCACCCTTCTGGCAAGACAGTGATGGAGTGAATGATGGTGAAAGTTTTTCTTTTTCGGGCCACCCTGCCTTGGTGGGAATCGGCCAGTGTGATATTATATATATATATATATATATATATATATATATATATATATATATATATATATATATATATATATCTTACGTGAAGCCGACTTGACCAGGTTAAACACTGACAATGAGGTAAGTAATTATGTGGTATTAATATATATCCTGGCTAACCTTCATTACTTGGGCTGTAACACTGGCACCAGTTGACTCCATGAAGCAACACAACAAGATGCCACCATCATTCATTACTTAACCTTGAACAGCCTGCTTGATCACAAGATCCAGTGGAAGGTTTGGTATGGGACCAGATCAAGGGAGCATTAACCCCAGAAATAATCTTTACGTAATTTTCATAACCTTTATCATGTTCACTACACGACAATGAACATCTTTACTAAACAAACTTGAACATCGTCACTACACAAACCTGAACATCGCCACTATACAACACTGAACATCTTCACTACACAACCCTGAACATCTTTGCCACCGAACTTTGAACACTGTCACTACATAACCCTGAACATCTTCGCCATACAACGTTGAAGATCGTCACTACACAACCCTGAATATTTTCACTACTCATGCTTGTGCTACAACTACAATATACTTGTGACCGGTTTCCAGTTTTTGTACCCTTAATGTTCAGCTTGAAACTACGCTACATATAGTCCACTTCGAGGGTGAGAACTCCCGACATGGACTAGAGGCAGGAACAGCAAGGCTACGACCAGAAGGTAGCGACCAAATGTATCCGTTTGCCTAGCACCGGTACCTCCAGCTTTTTTGTTGTTTTTGTTGTTTTTATTTAGCAAAATTAAATACACCAGCAGTGTGCTCCTACCCTATTATATAAGTTACACAGTGGGAACAAAAGCTGCTTCGTAACACATTCCATCACACAGCATGGAGGTTCGTAAAAAAAAGTGTTGAAATCTGACAGCCTTAGGTGGGAGATTTTAGTAAGGCAATAAGAATATCGCCAAGCGTTCCAGTATGGATTCAACAGTTACGGGATCTTCTAAGGTTCCGTTCCATCAGAGCTGGAGTCACTATTACTTGGAAACTGCCATAACTCACGACAGCCTATCCAGCTTAGTCAACAAACTTCAGAGAAAATAAAAGCGCTTCAGGAAAGATTCTCTTATTAAAGAAGCTTTGTTATTCGTTGCGCAGCGTCAACTATTGGAGTGTGTGAGAGGTCAGAGTAGGATACATATATCTAAAAATTAATATATGTAGCCATAACTTAAGACATTAATTAAACGAGGCACGACATGAATGGTAACACGGTGTCTGGGTAACCTCACCTCTGGCAGCAATGTTAAAATGTACATCTTAAACAAGTTGATAAATTAGACACACGTGCAACATTTGGGTATCTTTAATGAGGAAACGTTTCGCCACACAGTGGCTTCATCAGTACATACAAATGAGAATGGTGAAGAACTCCAGTTCCTCACCGTTCTCCTTTGTATGGATTGAAAAAGCCACTGTGTAGCGAAACGTTTCCTCATTAAAGATACCCAAATGTTGTACATGTGTCTAATTTATCAACTCGTCGGTTCTCTGAACCAGTCATCTATACATCTTAAACACAAATGACGTAAGACGAGAGAGAGGGAGGGAGGGAGGGAGGGAGAGGGGAAAAGGATAGAGAGAGGGAAGCTGCAGCAGGATATTACCAGTGAAAACAGGTGAGTGTACACATAATCCCCAGTACCACCAATAACTTCTCGGAAGGATAGTTGACACTGCCGTGTACAGCTCATTCTCACTATTATAGTGTGGCCTCCTCACAAGGATAATGTGCTCTTGGGGAAGCGTTAACCTTAGAGGTCACACAGCGCCTGGGAAATGAGAGGCAATACGAATCAATGTGAAGGAGCGTAGGCCTACCTCCGTGGATGAAGAGCCCTGTGTCAACATGAAGCCACCTCCCTAGAAGAGCCAGGCAAGAACCAGTAGAGGAGAGCACCATATCAAGACCAACTACTGTGACACCTTTGAATAAATAGTGGTAAATGAGACACATGTGCAACATTTGGGTATCTTTATTCTTTTAAGGTTTCGCCAGCCAGTGGCTTCTTTAGTCCAATGTACAGAAACAATGGAAGATGAGGAGGTTAGGGTAATCAGTCCCTCAGCCTGGAGTTGTGTTCAGTCCATCAAGACTGATGGACTGAACACATCACTTCCAAGCTGAGGGGCTGATTTCCTTAAACTCCTCATTTTCCACTCTCTGCGTGGCACTAAAGAAGTCACTGGTTGGCGAAACGTTTCCAGAATAAAGATCCCCAATTGTTGCACAAGTGTCTCATTTATCAACAATGTGAGATGCGTTAGGAGGCGCGCAAGTTTTCTTGTCTACTAATATCATGTTTATTTTCCCACTATAACCTACCTTGTCCTTAATTATTATCGCATTTGCATTGTTTGCTTTCGTAAGGTGAAGTCCAGGATCTTTCCTTAATTCATGGTATAACTTAACAAATATTTGACCACAACTGTGGTCAAAGTTACATCATAAATTAAGGAAAGATCCTAGACTTCACCATACGAAAGCAGATAAAGAAAATGCGGTAGTAATTATGGACAAGGTAGATTATAGGGGAAAAAATAACAGAAGACAGGGGAACGACGTGCCCCTTAAACAGTGGGAACACCAGCAGTGTGCTGCTTCACTACTGTATATGATAGTTACACAGTGGGAACACCAGCAGCGTGCTGCTTCACTACTGTATATGATAGTTACACAGTGGGAACACCAGCAGCGTGCTGCTTCACTACTGTATATGATAGTTACACAGTGGGAACACCAGCAGCGTGCTGCTTCACTACTGTATATGATAGTTACACAGTGGGAACACCAGCAGCGTGCTGCTTCACTACTGTATATGATAGTTACACAGTGGGAACACCAGCAGTGTGCTGCTTCACTACTGTATATGATAGTTACACAGTGGGAACACCAGCAGTGTGCTGCTTCACTACTGTATATAATAGTTACACAGTGGGAACACCAGCAATGTGTCACTACACTACGCTATACGAGTTACATAAAGGGAACACCAGCAGTTTACTGGTACATTACTTTATATAATAGTTACACAGTATTAACACCAGCAGTATGCTGCTACACTGCGCTATACGAGGGTTACATAATGGTAACACCAGTAGTGTAGTGTAAAGTTCCGTAATGTTAACAAAATCTGCGTTTTCCAGTTATATTCCATCACAGAGGATGTTTCACACAGACATCGTTGAAGGGAAGGGTAGTCCTTGATGTAACAAAGTGTGCTTCATCAAAGGAAATTAGAGTAACGCCCATTGGTATGATCAAAGTACATTACCTGTCAGTCCCCAGGCGCTGTACGACCTCTACGGGTTCACTGCTTCCCCACATATATAATAAATTATGTTTACACAATAAGTGGCATCAACGCAATCAAGGGAGAAAAACTGGACGCCAACAGGAGACTTGTTGGAGACAATGAGATGACTAAGACACTCATGCAACGCCTGTGTATGTTTCGCCTGTAACGACCATCAATCTAACATTGTGTTAAAGCTCCTGGTGGATGAAACGTTTCTTAAATCAAGATACCCAAGTTTTGCACATGTGTCTCAGTTACTAACGTGTTAGTATTATATAGCTCTGACATAGTTATGTAGTCAATAAGTTAAATATTAATATGATACAAGTATTATATTATATACAAGTGGAAACTGTAAAACCATTAAACTCGTAATTTCTGGGTAATGGGAGTTTATCAGGATCAGTGCGAGGAAAGAGATGGTACGATACACTGTATACTTTTAATATTAAAATGTCACTCTTTTTCACTAAAATCCCCGTAGTGGAACAGGGGATAATTAAACCACTTTATTTTGGTTCTGTTGCCAATCTGGGAGTTTGTCTTGGCCACGAAGGAACACGTGTGACCAATGTGAACCCCATGACAAATGGCTGAGACAGCAACGATCGCAAATATATTCTCATAGGTCTAGGCATGAGGTACAGGAGGAGATGAAGATTAAGACAGACACATATGCAACAGTTAGGTATCTTTATTTCGAAACGTTTCGCCTACACAGTAGGCTTCTTCAGTCGAGTACAGAAAAGTTGATAGAAGCAGAAGATACTTGAAGACGATGTAATCAGTCCATCACCCTTAAAGTTTTGAGGTGGTCAGTCCCTCAGTCTGGAGAAGAGCATTGTTCCGTTGTCTGAAACAATATTGTTTCAGACAACGGAACAATGCTCTTCTCCAGACTGAGGGACTGACCACCTCAAATAGTAAGAAGGAAATTGAAATCAGAAAGATCTGCATCTTTACATCCCTATAATTGAAGTGTTGAATTATTGCATAGTTATCTCAAAGTGATTAATGACGAAATTAAATTAAGTGGATATCTTTACTTTTTCCCCTTTATAATAAAATAGTTCGCTAAATGAAATAATAGGAAGCTTCATATCACATATAGACATTTACTAAGAACATGTGTGGTGGCAGCCGTTGATAAGTGAAGTCCCGGATGGTAGTACTTGGTGACTAAGCTTGCAGGAGATGAACCTGCAATAAGGCTGCAACTCGATGGGGGGTTTTAATTGAAAACATTACAATGGTTACGAGCCCATCAACAGCACTCCTCCAAAATAATAATAATAATAATAATAATAATAATAATAATAATAATAATAATAATAATAATAAAATAAATAATAGTAATAATAAGAAGAAAAAGAAGGGTAAAACATTTTCGGTAGAAACTGGTTCACGAATTACAAGTCATACAGTGATACCTACGTAGGCTTAAGGGCACAAGTAATGAGAGTCTGTCTGACCAGACAGCTCAGGAGTTGTGGCCTCAAGTCAAGATACAAGGACAGAACAACTCCGAAACTGTACTCAGGTACTGTCACTAAGCGAAATAAAACAGTTTATATATATCATGTTATTTTAGTAACAAACTTTATAATATAGAAGTTAGTGGCGGAGTTTCAACAGCAAACTAGACCATTATCTACTGAAAGGTTAACTATGATTCGTAAGGAAACAGGATAAATGTCTTCTGACGCCGGTCTTTTTCATAGGACGACCCGCCGCTAGAGCTTTTGGGGACTGACGCAATAACCCCCCCCCCCCGTATGGGCGAAACGTTGCCAATAAAGGATCACATTACACTACATTTGTCTCTTGTTCCACTAGAGCGTTTGGTCATAAGAATGAAACTCTCCGTTGGCTTACTTGTCCATCCCTTTAAAAGTTCAACATTTTATAGTGTTACTATCCGTTGAAAGATTTAATCATGCAGACTGCGATGTTTGTGGGCTTGGAGACTGCTGCTAGCTGCAACAGCCTGGTTGAGCAAGTAATCAACAAATTAGCCTGCCCTCACGCCAGGCCAAAATGAGTGTGACCATTGATGGAAACCCAAATCTGAGAGAAACAATTCAACACCAAATAAGAACAAATATGAATAATTTCGTTACACTTAACTATCAACAAAGATGTCCTCCGGATACTAGTCTTCTAAATTTAAACAATGTGGATCCAACACTTGATTGGGTTGATATAATGAACTATCAAACATTCCCTGGGAAACCATCCTCAGAACTCTTAAGGCAAAGCAATGTATGAAAATAATGAATGCAAAAGCGTACCAATTCCGTTTGAAACCTCACTGAGAAAATCTTAAGATTAAACATAGAAAGAGAACGTAGAAGACTTGACAGAGCAAAAAGTGACCCTGAATCGCCCAAAGAGAACGCAATCACAACAAGGAAACGAAAATTTACACAAACACAGGAAGCAAAAAAAGTCACTCTGAAATTTGGAAAAACGCCTAAATATTCTTTTCACATATATACGCAAAATTCAAGTCAAAAACGTCTTCCAGTACTGGTTCTCAACTCTCAGGAAGTTAATACACAGTGAAAAATAAATGAGCGAAATCCGGTAAGAACAGTATCCAATCGACACCACGAGGAAATGGTCTGGTGATACCGACAAGATGTGGAAAAAGACACGTATGTACAGTTCAGGACATTTATTAAAGGAAACGTTTCGCCACATAGTGGCTTCATCAGTCCTTTGCAAAGCAGAAAGGTGTAAGGAGAGGAGGAGTTTGAGGTAATCAGTCCCTCAGCCTGGAGTCGATGTGTTCAGTTCATCCATCTTGTAGAATGAGCGTTGAAGACCCAGATAATTGCTTCACAACTCTGTCCACTCTTCAAGTTATTTGTCTGACGTTATCATAAATTCTTCTGACTTCGAAACTGACAGCATGCTCATGCACGCAGCACCCAGGCTTCATCCCCATAAAATTCATCATTTAAGAAGAATTTGAAACTGTTATTAGCACACTCAAAAATTCTTTGGAGGAGATTAAATGCAGGTGAAACTCCCGAGGCCTTAAAACTAAGACATCCTGTCTTAACGAAGGTGGTAACACACCTACGGTAGAACACTGCAGACCAGTACCATTACCACAGTACATCATTCACTTAATGTTGGTACAATTGCCCACAATATATTAAGTAAAAGGACTTAGGTGCAACTATTATGACATTTTATTGTGGCAACGTTTCGCTCTCCAGGAGCTTTATCAAGCTGTCACATTAGTTGTACTTATGTCCTTTTACCTAACATACATCATTCAGGTCTTAGAAAAGGTGATGATGCTAACTCAAAGTTTTATGGAAAAAACATGACCCAGAAGACCCAGTCAATATAGACTTATAGGAAGAAGAATGTGCCTCTCACAACTACAGATCATGACAAAAATCACTGATGCTTTGAAAAAAAAAACGTGATTTATGTTCTCCGCGGATTCTGAAAACGCATTCGACAAATGTGACCATGGAGTGATAGTCCATAAAATGAGATTAATACGTACATAACATGAAAAATAAGGAAATGGGTATTCAAATTACTAACAGAAGAAAAATAAAGAGGGAGTAAACAAAGCAAGTCCAGTCTCAGCATAAATAAAAAAAAGCTCAGTACCTAAAGGCATAGTCCTAGCACGTCTACCGTTTTACATCCTCATAACAGATATGAATACTAGCCACAGCTTATATCATCCCTTACAGACGATACCAAAGCAAGTATGAAAGTCGCTTCCGAAGAAGACAAAAAAAATTAGATATCAGTAAATTATTATTATAATCAAGGGGGAAGCGCTAAACCCGTAGGATCATACAGCGCCTGGGGGGGGGATGTGGAAGGCATTCAGGTTTAATTCGGGGAACTGGAGCACAGATCCAATTCCTAAATCAAGAGCCCCTCACCAACATCAAGGAACCTACCCTGAGGGGAGATATCAGTAAAGCTTACCAGATTTTTCAACGTCTTACCAGAGGATATCAGAAACACTTCTGGAACAAGTGTAGAAGTCTTCAAGAGGAAACTCGACAAGTATCTTCACCAGGTGCCAGATCAACCAGGCTGTGATGGATATGTGGGGCAGCGGGCCTCCAGCAGCAACAGCTTGGTTGACCAGGCAAGCACCAGACAAGCCTGGCCCATGGACGGGCTAAGAGTAGATAAACTCTCGAAACTCTTCAAAGGTATATCAAAGGTACCACTGAAAAATAACAATGTTCAATGGTGGCAAATTTCAACTGCTTAGATATTAAAAGAATGAAGAAATTAAAACAAGCACTTTATAATGGGAAGGAGAACAACTCAAAGAACTTAGAGAACAAGTAAAGACAAAGATAATTATGTCAGATTTGTTACTCAGAAACAAATCCAGGAAAATGACAGAGTGGATTATGAAAACTTTGTTAGGTAAGACACATATGCAACAGTTAGACAACTTTATTCCGAAACGTTTCGCCTACACAGTAGGCTTCTTCAGTCGAATACAGAAAGTAGGCAGGAACAGTAGAGATGTGAAGACGATGTAATCAGTCCATCACCCTTAAAGTCGTAGAATTTGAGGTTGTCAGTCCCTCGGCCTGGAGAAGTTCAGTTCCATAGTCAGGAACTATCTGAAGATTAAGCGACAGTGCGGAGACTTAAATACTGTCGGAAGGAGAGGTGCAGGGTAGTAGTAGTAGTAGTAGTAGTAGTGAGAGGCAACTGAGAGGTCATGTCCCTCTCAGATCCAACCCTTCTCACTTGAAAAGCTTGTCCAAGGTGTTTTCTGTACCAAGATGCCACGTGTTGCAGTGTCTGACAAGATGAACATCAAAATGGTATACAATACCGACAGGTTGTTAGGTAAGACACATATGCAACAGTTAGACAACTTTATTCCGAAACGTTTCGCCTACACAGTAGGCTTCTTCAGTCGAATACAGAAAGTAGGCAGGAACAGTAGAGATGTGAAGACGATGTAATCAGTCCATCACCCTTAAAGTCGTAGAATTTGAGGTTGTCAGTCCCTCGGCCTGGAGAAGTTCAGTTCCATAGTCAGGAACTATCTGAAGATTAAGCGACAGTGCGGAGACTTAAATACTGTCGGAAGGAGAGGTGCAGGGTAGTAGTAGTAGTAGTAGTAGTAGTGAGAGGCAACTGAGAGGTCATGTCCCTCTCAGATCCAACCCTTCTCACTTGAAAAGCTTGTCCAAGGTGTTTTCTGTACCAAGATGCCACGTGTTGCAGTGTCTGACAAGATGAACATCAAAATGGTATACAATACCGACAGGTTGTTAGGTAAGACACATATGCAACAGTTAGACAACTTTATTCCGAAACGTTTCGCCTACACAGTAGGCTTCTTCAGTCGAATACAGAAAGTAGGCAGGAACAGTAGAGATGTGAAGACGATGTAATCAGTCCATCACCCTTAAAGTCGTAGAATTTGAGGTTGTCAGTCCCTCGGCCTGGAGAAGTTCAGTTCCATAGTCAGGAACTATCTGAAGATTAAGCGACAGTGCGGAGACTTAAATACTGTCGGAAGGAGAGGTGCAGGGTAGTAGTAGTAGTAGTAGTAGTAGTGAGAGGCAACTGAGAGGTCATGTCCCTCTCAGATCCAACCCTTCTCTCAGTTGCCTCTCACTACTACTACTACTACTACTACTACCCTGCACCTCTCCTTCCGACAGTATTTAAGTCTCCGCACTGTCGCTTAATCTTCAGATAGTTCCTGACTATGGAACTGAACTTCTCCAGGCCGAGGGACTGACAACCTCAAATTCTACGACTTTAAGGGTGATGGACTGATTACATCGTCTTCACATCTCTACTGTTCCTGCCTACTTTCTGTATTCGACTGAAGAAGCCTACTGTGTAGGCGAAACGTTTCGGAATAAAGTTGTCTAACTGTTGCATATGTGTCTTACCTAACAACCTGTCGGTATTGTATACCATTTTGATGTTCATCTTGTCAGACACTGCAACACGTGGCATCTTGGTACAGAAAACACCTTGGACAAGCTTTTCAAGTGAGAAGGGTTGGATCTGAGAGGGACATGACCTCTCAGTTGCCTCTCACTACTACTACTACTACTACTACTACCCTGCACCTCTCCTTCCGACAGTATTTAAGTCTCCGCACTGTCGCTTAATCTTCAGATAGTTCCTGACTATGGAACTGAACTTCTCCAGGCCGAGGGACTGACAACCTCAAATTCTACGACTTTAAGGGTGATGGACTGATTACATCGTCTTCACATCTCTACTGTTCCTGCCTACTTTCTGTATTCGACTGAAGAAGCCTACTGTGTAGGCGAAACGTTTCGGAATAAAGTTGTCTAACTGTTGCATATGTGTCTTACCTAACACCACTACTACTACCCTGCACCTCTCCTTCCGACAGTATTTAAGTCTCCGCACTGTCGCTTAATCTTCAGATAGTTCCTGACTATGGAACTGAACTTCTCCAGGCCGAGGGACTGACAACCTCAAATTCTACGACTTTAAGGGTGATGGACTGATTACATCGTCTTCACATCTCTACTGTTCCTGCCTACTTTCTGTATTCGACTGAAGAAGCCTACTGTGTAGGCGAAACGTTTCGGAATAAAGTTGTCTAACTGTTGCATATGTGTCTTACCTAACAACCTGTCGGTATTGTATACCATTTTGATGTTCATCTTGTCAGACACTGCAACACGTGGCATCTTGGTACAGAAAACACCTTGGACAAGCTTTTCAAGTGAGAAGGGTTGGATCTGGGAGGGACATGACCTCTCAGTTGCCTCTCACTACTACTACTACTACTACTACTACTACTACTACTACTACCCTGCACCTCTCCTTCCGACAGTATTTAAGTCTCCGCACTGTCGCTTAATCTTCAGATAGTTCCTGACTATGGAACTGAACTTCTCCAGGCCGAGGGACTGACAACCTCAAATTCTACGACTTTAAGGGTGATGGACTGATTACATCGTCTTCACATCTCTACTGTTCCTGCCTACTTTCTGTATTCGACTGAAGAAGCCTACTGTGTAGGCGAAACGTTTCGGAATAAAGTTGTCTAACTGTTGCATATGTGTCTTACCTAACAACCTGTCGGTATTGTATACCATTTTGATGTTCACACGAGAAGTTGTAGGTAAAATAATGAAGAGGAAATGGTATGGTGATACCGACAAGATGTGGAAAAAGACACTTATGTACAGTTCAGGACATTTATTAAAGGAAACGTTTCGCCACGAGTGGCTTCTTCAGTCCTAATACAGAGAAAACTAAGAAAACATTTATATATATAGTGGCAGGAGTCAGGTGAGGTGACGCGTGGGTAGAGGTGGTAGTAGTAGTAGTGGTAGTAGTAGTAGTAGTAGTAGTAGTAGTAGTAATGGAACTAAGGAGGTGAGGCAAGAGAGGGACCTGCTGGCATCAAGTAACACCAGTTCCCAGGATGGGTAATATCCTCTTGCTTAGTAATTTTGAAATACTGTAACTACCGGATTTTTGCTTTATAGTGTTACTGACAGAAATTAGTGCAGCTTCAATGCATTTTCTCCGTCTTAAGTCGTCTTCTTTAATAACTAGTTTAGCTTCATTGAATTTCATGAGGTGTCCAACATCGTCTCTATGTTGAACACATGCGTTTTTGCGGTCATCATTTCTGCAAGCATTTTTGTGTTCTGCTATTCTAATGTCCAGAGTTCTGGCTGTTTCCCCTACATATACTTTGTCACACCCCCCACATGGTATAGTGTAGATTCCTGCACTTGTGCCAGAATCATGCTTGGGTTTTTGTATCAGGTTCCTAATAGTAGTTGAAGAGCTGGTAGATATTTTAGCCAGTTTTCTGTCAAACATTTTTGAAACATTAGTGGCAACGTTGCTGACCGGTAAAACGATGTAACTTGGAGGCTTTTCTTCAATTTGATAGGTGTTGGTCTTGCTGAGGATACGTGCCGCACGTTTCCTACAGTCACGTATGAAGTGTAGGGGAAAGTGCAGTGAACTAAAAGAGTTGGTGATGTATGTACATTCTTCTTCGAGGAACTGTGGACTGGAAATTCTGTAGGCTCTCAGAAAGAAGCCAATAACTACCCCTCTTTTAGTTCTTGTGTCATGGTGAGAGAAGAAATGTAGAAGATCGTTCTTGTAGGTAGGCTTCCGGTAGACTTTAAAAGAAAGTTTATTTTCCCCTGTGCGTAAGAGAACGTCGAGAAAAGGTAATTGGTTGTCCTTCTCCTCCTCTAGTGTAAATTTAATAGTAGGTTCCAGAGTGTTCCAGAGTGTTGATGGTGTTGAGGATGCCCCGTACGTCAAGATTTTTGGGTACAATGACCAAAATATCATCTACGTACCGCATCCATGTAACTGAGCGAGGGATGTTACTGAGGATCCTTCTTGATTCCAGGTCCTCCATATATAAATTGGCAAGAACTGCACTAAGGGGGGATCCCATGGCTAGTCCAAAGAGTTGTTTGTACTTCTTGTCCTCAAACCTAAAACAGTTATAACGAACACAAAGTTCGACAAGGCTCACAAAATCTTGGCGGGGTACAGGTAACTCTATATCATCTTTAATCACCCTGTGAAGAAGATCAATGGCTTGATCAACTGGGACATTGGTGAATAAGGCAGTCACGTCAAAACTTGCAAGCTTCTTATCACTCATGTCGAGATCCCTGATACGGTTAAGGAGGTCACCCGAATGCTTTAGATGAGCCTGACTGATTGTACCCAGGAGCTTTGACAAATATTTCGCCAAAACTCCTGCTAGACTGTGAGGGGCGCTGCCGATTCCAGATGTAATGGGTCTCATAGGCACATTTGGTTTGTGGGTCTTTGGTAAACCATAAAGTCTTGCTGACTTGGGGTTGGTAGGGATGTGGCGCAAGAGCTTTTTACCTTCTTCTGATTTCCTGAGTATACTGCGGGTCTTACTGAGAAAAGAATCTGTTTCTTTCTTCCATGCATGTTCGGGGATGGAAACGTATGTGTTGGCGTCGTTCAATAAATCTTGCATCTTACTAACGTAGTCTGTACTGTTGAGGATGACCACTCCTCCTCCTTTGTCCGCTGTGGTGATGAGGATATCATTATTAGTAGCTAAGTTTTTGAGTGCCTGGATGTAGCGACGAGGAATGACTGGACGACTAGGTTCAGAAACTGCAGCTGCAATAAGTCCTTGTATGAAACCTTTGTTAAACTCAGAGTCACCGAAGAAATGGTGACTGAGTTTAACAAAGGTTTCATACAAGGACTTATTGCAGCTGCAGTTTCTGAACCTAGTCGTCCAGTCATTCCTCGTCGCTACATCCAGGCACTCAAAAACTTAGCTACTAATAATGATATCCTCATCACCACAGCGGACAAAGGAGGAGGAGTGGTCATCCTCAACAGTACAGACTACGTTAGTAAGATGCAAGATTTATTGAACGACGCCAACACATACGTTTCCATCCCCGAACATGCATGGAAGAAAGAAACAGATTCTTTTCTCAGTAAGACCCGCAGCATACTCAGGAAATCAGAAGAAGGTAAAAAGCTCTTGCGCCACATCCCTACCAACCCCAAGTCAGCAAGACTTTATGGTTTACCAAAGACCCACAAACCAAATGTGCCTATGAGACCCATTACATCTGGAATCGGCAGCGCCCCTCACAGTCTAGCAGGAGTTTTGGCGAAATATTTGTCAAAGCTCCTGGGTACAATCAGTCAGGCTCATCTAAAGCATTCGGGTGACCTCCTTAACCGTATCAGGGATCTCGACATGAGTGATAAGAAGCTTGCAAGTTTTGACGTGACTGCCTTATTCACCAATGTCCCAGTTGATCAAGCCATTGATCTTCTTCACAGGGTGATTAAAGATGATACAGAGTTACCTGTACCTCGCCAAGATTTTGTGAGCCTTGTCGAACTTTGTGTTCGTTATAACTGTTTTAGGTTTGAGGACAAGAAGTACAAACAACTCTTCGGACTAGCCATGGGATCCCCCCTTAAATTTACACTAGAGGAGGAGGACAACCAATTACCTTTTCTCGACGTTCTCTTACGCACAAGGGAAAATAAACTTTCTTTTAAAGTCTACCGGAAGCCTACCTACAAGAACGATCTTCTACATTTCTTCTCTCACCATGACACAAGAACTAAAAGAGGGGTAGTTATTGGCTTCTTTCTGAGAGCCTACAGAATTTCCAGTCCACAGTTCCTCGAAGAAGAATGTACATACATCACCAACTCTTTTAGTTCACTGCACTTTCCCCTACACTTCATACGTGACTGTAGGAAACGTGCGGCACGTATCCTCAGCAAGACCAACACCTATCAAATTGAAGAAAAGCCTCCAAGTTACATCGTTTTACCGGTCAGCAACGTTGCCACTAATGTTTCAAAAATGTTTGACAGAAAACTGGCTAAAATATCTACCAGCTCTTCAACTACTATTAGGAACCTGATACAAAAACCCAAGCATGATTCTGGCACAAGTGCAGGAATCTACACTATACCATGTGGGGGGTGTGACAAAGTATATGTAGGGGAAACAGCCAGAACTCTGGACATTAGAATAGCAGAACACAAAAATGCTTGCAGAAATGATGACCGCAAAAACGCATGTGTTCAACATAGAGACGATGTTGGACACCTCATGAAATTCAATGAAGCTAAACTAGTTATTAAAGAAGACGACTTAAGACGGAGAAAATGCATTGAAGCTGCACTAATTTCACAACACTATAAAGCAAAAATCCGGTAGTTACAGTATTTCAAAATTACTAAGCAAGAGGATATTACCCATCCTGGGAACTGGTGTTACTTGATGCCAGCAGGTCCTTCTCTTGCCTCACCTCCTTAGTTCCATTACTACTACTACTACTACTACTACTACTACTACTACTACTACTAACACCTCTACCCACGCGTCACCTCACCTGACTCCTGCCACTATATATATAAATGTTTTCTTAGTTTTCTCTGTATTAGGACTGAAGAAGCCACTCGTGGCGAAACGTTTCCTTTAATAAGTGTCCTGAACTGTACATAAGTGTCTTTTTCCACAAAATAAGGAAGACCTACTTAGACTAGTGGACGGTATCACTATGACTCCGCCTCCTCCTGCTTCGCCTCACCTGACTACAGTATCTAAGCCACGTCTACGGCCCTATGTTGTGATAAATGGTTTGATGGATTGAACACATCGACTCCAGGCTGAGGGACTAATTACCTCAACTCCTCCTCTCCTTACAGCTTTCTGCTCTGTATTGGACTGATGAAGCCCCTGTGTGGCGAAACGTTTCCTCAAAGATTCCCATATGTTGCATAAGTGTCTCAATCTTCATGTAAAATAACACGTGAATACCGACAAGCTGCAAAACAACGGTACATTGTGTGACGATTTCATATGCATTAAGTTCTGATTTTTTTTCACACAGGTGCATATCTCTCAGTGTATATTCAGAGAGTTTAATCCCTATCTTACGTATTAAAGTAGTCCTGACAGGTGGTGTACAGGTAACCTTTGACCCTCGAGTAGATGGGCTTTAAACCTAATAACTAACCAACCTAGAACAATTGTAACTACCTGTTAAGGGTTATGAGGATCATCGCTGCCCGCTCTCATACAATGACTAACAATGCAAAAATAAATATTACAAAACTGTAAGCTTTTTGAAAAAAAAAAAACACAGGACGTTAGAGTGTAAGATGATTGTAAACAAAAGTCTGAAAGACTGACCTGACTCCGTTTTCTGAGTGAAGACTACATACAGATGGGAGAGAGAGAGCTAGCTCTCCAATGCTTGAACATTTCTTCATTCAGAAGAGCGTAATTAAACATGTGCATCATGCTAACTATATACCCAAGGATATTATCCAAACCCAGCAATCTGAACTTTCCCAAGATTTAAAGTCAACATTACTAATCAGACCACTAAAATTTTTGATGATGATAATAATTATAAAAATTTTTATCCTCCTCCTCAGTTCAGAGAACTGAACTTGCCATAGAGCACTTGGGAAGTGGGAGGTAATGGGATTTGCTGTAAGGAAGGAGAGAGAAGCTGCAGATCCCTAAATCAAGATCCCATCACCAGCGCTTGAACACTGCTTGAAGCATGTGAGAGATAAACAAGAATGTAGAATGTACACTTCCTCCCCAGCTAGGTACTTACCCTCCTCAGAATTTTTCTGTTGATGTATGTACGCCAATGTGGCACGTAGTAATTCATCTTGACACTTACAACAGTAGTAGTAGTAGTAGTAGTAGTAGTAGTAGCAGTAATAAATGATTAATTGTTACAAAGTTTAGTGGTTATTTTTGTATGAAAAGCTCGTAGTTATGCCAAGTATTTCAATCAGTAGCCACATGTAATGTTCATTAATGTAACACTTGACATAGGTCACTATTACACTCAGCCTGGCACTTTACATTTTCCATTAATTATTCATCTTCTACTTCAATGATCTCGACTCTTTTATATAATTGTGAATACACAAGTGCAAAATATTTTTCACGTGTAAGTTAAACTACACAACACCATCTGTCACACAATTGTGTATACACAGTTTAACACGTGTAAGCTAGTACCACCTGATGAGGAAGCTCACTACCAACTAGTTGCCATCAGGATATATTAAGTAACACAAGACGACTCTGGGAGCTGGTTTTAGCTTGCTACAGACGGTTGAGAAGCGATAGAGGCCATCAAGCGGCTGGCTAGAGGCGGTTTGTTGCATGCATTACTCACCTGCACACGTCACAGCCATGCAACTATTTAGCAATACCTCTTAAGAACATCAAACATACTCTTTGTGTCCGTCTTTTCTCTGTATTTCTCATAGTACACGAGGAGTGATGAGATGTTATACTACAAACTTCATGGAACACCACAATCTGCATAAGCCAAACCAGCAAGGTTTTATAACCGGACGATCAAGCCTATCACAGCTGCAGAACCACTATGACAGAATTACGGAGGAGTTGGAAGAAAATCAAAACGCAGATGTGATATACAAAAATTCTGTATAGGCATCTGACAAATGCATTCATAGGATGACTGCAGAGTCAGCGCCACTACCATCCTGGGAGAGAGTAAGACACATGTGCAACATCTAGGTATCTTTATTGTAGACGTTTCGCCATCCAGTGGCTTTATCAATACAAATTCTAGGACATAACTTGAAGACAGTAAAACTATGTACAGAAGATGAGGTAATCAGTCCCTCAACCTAGGAGTAGGTGCGAACAGCACCATAGTCGTGGAGATTCTGAAGCAGAAGAAAGAATCCTGGCGCTTATATAGTAACGTCAGGTGTAGCAGACGAGGGCATATTCACTGGTAGGCGGGATTCCCCAGTGGAAGTAGGTCCTTCCCAAAGAGATGGGTTAGTTGTAGAAGTAGTTGTCGTAGTAGTGAAGGTTATGTACATGTCCTCAGAATTAAGATTCCATGATGGTGCAGTGTCTGACAAGTTGTGTACGAAATGGTATATAATACCGACAAGATGAGAGTAAGACACATGTGCAACATCTGGGTATCTTTATTGTAGACGTTTCGCCATCCAGTGGCTTTATCAATACAAATTCTAGGACATAACTTGAAGACAGTAAAACTATGTACAGAAGATGAGGTAATCAGTCCCTCAACCTAGGAGTAGGTGCGAACAGCACCATAGTCGTGGGAAGGACCTACTTCCACTGGGGAATCCCGCCTACCAGTGAATATGCCCTAGTCTGCTACACCTGACGTTACTATATAAGCGCCAGGATTCTTTCTTCTGCTTCAGAATCTCCACGACTATGGTGCTGTTCGCACCTACTCCTAGGTTGAGGGACTGATTACCTCATCTTCTGTACATAGTTTTACTGTCTTCAAGTTATGTCCTAGAATTTGTATTGATAAAGCCACTGGATGGCGAAACGTCTACAATAAAGATACCTAGATGTTGCACATGTGTCTTACTCTCATCTTGTCGGTATTATATACCATTTCGTACACATCCTGGGAGAGTACTACTGGTGTTTACCTAGCAGCTAGGGTAAGCCAGTTAGTGTCACTCTACTTTTGACTCTCCTCCAGGTAACTTAAATTTAATCTGGTTACTCGTGTGTCTATGCCGTAACTTGTGTGTCCTGTGGTAACCTATATTTTCTCAGCCCGTAGGATTGGCGTCAGGTCGCGCAAATTTACGCATCATAAGGCTGTGTTTGTTGACCAGCGTTCAACCCCAATCGTGGGCTGAAGTTATGCTTTACGTATCCCGGTCTACTCTACTAATCCCCACCTCACCTAGTTGGCGAACAAGGGAAAACAGATTGAACAACTGTATTAACCAGGGCTTCTCTCTGATTGTATGATCTACGATCCAGTTATCCTGGTCAACTCAACTATCCTCATCACCTAATAGTACAAGGAAATCTGTCTGGAACATGTACGTCTTCGTCCGTATCCCTCAAATCATATACGGACCATTAAAGATACCGAGTCATCCGTTGTTAGCTTGGTCATTTTAATTTATTCTTTTTCAATTTTGATTAGTTAGATTATTAAACTTTTTTCTATTTATTTTTCAAATAAACTTACTTTTTTCCTCATTTTATATCCTTTTTGATTAACTGTATATTTTTCTCTATTTTTTTTAATGAAGGAAGGAACCCTTTGATAAACGCCATTCTTGGGTTCCACTCTTTACATAGTAAACAGACTAAAATCCAGCATCGGCGAGGTAAAAAGCTCGGTACACCAAGGTACTGTCCTGTTACCTCTGCTGTTTCTTATCCTCATAGTAGACAGATTAAAACACCCGTCACAGATCTGTATCACCATTTGCAGATGACATTAAGCATGAGTCAGTCACTTTGGTAGAAGATGCGGAAAAAAATGCAGGAAGGTATAAGCAGGAGTTTTCAGTGGGAAACATGACGTTCAATGGTGATAAGTTCCAGCTGCTTAGGTATGGAAAGAATTTAAAAGTCAAAGGGAACACTGCATACAAAACTCAAGAGGATCGTCAAATAGAAGGAAAGGAACACGTGAAAGACTTGGAAATAATTATACCAGCTGACCTTTCTTTCAAAGAACATAATGAGACAGGGTCACGACAGCCAGGAGGATGACGGGGTAAATAATGAGAAATTTCAAAATGAGGGGGCTGTACGGCCCTTGTAGGTTCAGCGCTTCATTTTTTATCAAAATAAAAAATGAGGGAAATAATGCCAATGGTGCAATTTTAAAATCGCTTGTACTTTCTCATTTGGAATATTGCTCAGTGTTGACGGCCCCGTTCAGGGCAGAGTCAATAAAACATTAAAATTACTGAGAACGCCTTAGTCTTAAATATGCACTCAGTGGAGGAGAGAGATAATAATATATACCAAATCTGTACACTGCCAAACTGGAGTGAGAGATATGAGAGGAAGTGCAAAATAAACACAGTGAAAAGCACGGGTGCTGTGGGCACAAGGGAACACTGTATCAATCTCAATGGCCCTACACTACTCAACATCTTATTGGATATCAAACACTGCTGGAACACGCGTAGAATTCTTAGAGAAAACTGGACAAGTATCTTCACCAGGTGCCAGATCAACCAGGCTGGTTGACCAGACAAGCACCGGATGAGCCTGGTCCAAGGCCGGGCTCTGGGAGTAGAAAAACATTCTGAACCCATAAAATGTGTATATACTTTCAAGAGAAGATATAAAAAGGCCCTAGTGGTCAGGAAAAGACTGGGACCAGGAGCAATGGATCGACCCTATATAACATAACTAGGCGAGTATATTACAACATAAATCTCTGCCCTGCACTGACTAGTTATTAACTTCCTGCCGTAAACTAACCTACCTAACCCTCTCTCTCTCTCTCTCTCTCTCTCTCTCGACTTAAGAAATCGTAATGACACGATTGCAAATAAACCATACCCCCGGCCGGGATTGAACCCGCGGTCATAGAGTCTCAAAACTCCAGCCCGTCGCGCTAACCACTAGACCAGCTAGCCACAATAAGATGAATCTTATTGTGGCTAGCTGGTCTAGTGGTTAGCGCGACGGGCTGGAGTTTTGAGACTCTATGACCGCGGGTTCAATCCCGGCCGGGGGTATGGTTTTCTCTCTCTCTCTCTCTCTCTCTCCTGTAAATGATGAACCTGTAATTGAATGCTTGACATCTTCAATATACTTTACTAAAGCGTCCCACCCCAGGCTGACATTTCAAAACTATTTAACCCATCCTGTGTGATGGAATATGACAAGCACAGTTATCTTGGTCCCACTTTAACCATCATATAGAAAAGTATAGTAGCAGACTACTGATGTATTCAGTTTTGATAAACAAAAATCTCTGACTAGAGTAACTGGTTGATGGCCTGGTCAACCAGACTGCTAATGCTTGCAGCTGTTAGTTTCCCACAAGGATCACAGTCTGGCTGATCACAAATGGTTTGTAGGTGTTTTTCAGGTTCCTTTTTGATGGTATGCACCAACAGGATGATGAATAAAACATAAACCATACCCCCGGCCGGGATTGAACCCGCGGTCATAGAGTCTCAATCCCGGCCGGGGGTATGGTTTATTTGCAATCGTGTCATTACGATTTCTTAAGTCGAATAAAACATGTGTAACACTTGGTTATCTTTAATGCCAAAACATTTCTATTGCACTGAAGAAGACAGATGCGCAGGCGAAACGTTTCAACAATAAAAATAAGCAAGTACTGCATATGTATGTTATTCATCAATACAAGAGTATGATGGTAATGGTCGTTATGTTTGAAGGCTAAGTAATGACAAGACTTGGGCCCTTTAACTGTGTTTGCAGGGCGTCGAGTCATAGTTCCTGACCTACTTATTAACTCTTGATGAGTAAGACATGTGCAACAGTCAGGTATCTATATTCTGAAGTGTTTCAGAATAGATACCTAACTGTTGCACACGTGCCTTATCAACTTGTCGGTATTGTATACTATTATCATACTATTAACTCTTATCGACTGATTTCTGACCTCCATGGCCTTAAAGCTGTATATAATGTTAACTATGTTTCTAGTACACGTTATTCATCATAGATAGACTGCCCTGTTTACAGTATCTTCCAGTTTCTTGCAAGTTATTTCCCAGGTATACTTATTTGCCAGGTCTAGGAAGCACAGTGTGAGGAATTTGGGGGTTCATGGCAACTGAGGTGTCTGAATGGATGTATTCACTAAAATCACAACAAACTGAAAATCATCATTATGACATTTCGGTCCGCACGAAGAATAGTGAGAACTGCCGATAATAGGTAACAACACGCGAGCAACAAGTGTGACATGACGGCTACGTTTCACTCTCCAGCTTCATCAAGCCAAAGAATTGGCTTGATAAAGCTGGATCTTTATCAAGCCAATGCTTTGGCTTGATGAACATAAGAACATAAGAAAGAAGAAACACTGAAACAGGCCTACTGACCCATGCGGAGCAGGGTCATGTCCCTTACCCCGGATTAGTTGGATCTTCATCACGCCAAAGCATTGGCTTGATAAAGATCCTGGAGAGCGAAGGTTATAATGCCTCATTAATGTTTCGCGTTCTTTTACCTAACGATTTCAATCCGTCCTGGCCAAGGTCAGGTCAAGTCACGAGTGTTCTGTAGATTAAGACATTTCACAGTATACTGGGAGATAAGCATCATCGGGCCGAAACGTTGGCAGATTTAATTCAAATTTGAAGGTTAGTTGTGAATTGTTGCAACCAGGTATTGTGACTCGTATTCTTTATACAGTGTTTGCTGCTGTACAGGCATCAGGTCTGCAATTGTCAGATTTGAATGGGACTTTACATGCATCAATACCTCAGCCTAGTTAAACAGTGTCTTAAAAAAAAACGGTCTTCAAAGAACCTGGAATGTATTCTTTGAGACAAAAAATACATGAATTCCTTACGTATGTAACCTGGAGAGTATCTCTGGGGTCAACGCCCTCGCGGCCCGGTCTTTGACAAGGCTTCCCGGTTTAAGGTCTGATCAAGCCGGCTACTGGTGCTGGAAGCACGTAGACCAACGTATGAACAACAGTCCAGCTGATCAGTAACTGATCTGAACCAAGTTCCCTCTTAAAAACAGGCAGAGTCTTTTATTAATTCCCGTTATGTATAGAGGGTGTTAAAAAGTCTTGGTTCCTTTACATTTAGTTATTTCTTAGTTTACTTTCTGCACCCGTGCTTTTTATTAGGAGTCTTGCACAGTCAATCACGATTCTCGTGTTTGCTGGTTTGGGACTAGCCCCTCAGAATTTCCAATGTAAATTATATTTCTAGCCTACGATGCAAAGTTCAAAGGACTTAAGAGACATGCAATTTTACATGCATGCCTGAAATGGTGTTGTTAAAGTGTTCAGCAGTATTCCAGCCTTGACCTGAGAACAGGTCATTTGGAGAACATCATAAATGGTTTACCATACCTTGTTTTGAATGATCTAGTTATTCAGTCTACAATTTTCCTTGCAGTTGTGATAATGACACTGTTGTAGTACTTGCGAGAGAAATGTGACATGATCACTTCAAAGTAACTTTTTTTTCACTAAGTTTGTTTCATGTTCCATCACACTCTTTATTTCAATATTTCTATAACAAACTAAATGAAATTTTTCCTTCCTGAATATCATATTGTCGTCAGTGGCTCACTGGAAGACTTGGTTAATATATATCAGCATGGAGGTTTGTGTTCTAAAGGGATGCCAATCATATAAATAAAGAACAGGAGCAGCACCTACTACGCCTTAGACAACACAACTTTTCACTATAACAGCCTCTGATTTCACTTTGTTCACTGTTACCCTTTGGGTTCTATTTGTTAGAAAATTTAATATCCATCTGCCCACTTTTCCAGCCCGTGTACACTACATCTGCATTTAGTTTGTGTTTCAGCATAGCCAAGACCATGTCGTAATGATCTAATAACTGTGTCTGGGTTGTCCAACTGGTGTGATTCTATGTGAGCAGTAATCTTACTTAAGACAAGCATTTTGATAACGTGGGGTGTCAGCACTATGTCTATTTTTTTTTTTTTTTTGTGATTGGTTTAATGCCAACTTTGTGGAGTGGGGGTTATGTCAGTGCTTTTAATGACTATGGTATGAATCCTGCGTACAGGCTTCTCCAGAGAATATTCAAGGCATGAGACAGTTGTTTCTTGCACTTCTTGATGAATATGTATTTCTGAGTCAGGGCTTGCAGCAGAGTGCACGGGCATATTATCAGTGTTTTTTTTTTTTCAAGTCGAGTAGGATCAGGGTTGCGTACAAGATTATGGAGATATCGGCAGGGTGTTGACTCTCATCCACGAAAAACTCGTATGGATAGTCAACATGTATACGGGGAATTACTAACCCCTGGTTGTCTTCAAGAGGGAACCTGATGGATTCCTCAAAACAGCTCCTGATCAGCTGGCTTGTAGTGCATACGCTCAACTGTGGGCAGCGGCCACGAACAGTTTGATCGATCAAAGCAGCAACCAGGAGAAAAAACCAAACCACGGGTGGGGTTTGAACCCGCGAAGGAGGCCTGGTCTGGGACCGGGCCTCGAGAACTATGACCTCCTCAAGCGACTCTAGGTAACCTCTAACACTTTGGTTTATAATTACATTATTTGATTTTCTACAAAAAATTCTTATTACGTATGTTGTTCAAATACAAATACTAATCTATGTGAGTATTACAGTAAAGAATGTAAGGTAAAGATGGCGGTGTGTACTGAGCCTGGGATGGTGCCAACTGCAACCTTCCTTCATGCTGAGTGATGGTGGTTATTGGTTTACAAAGACACGTAAGCAAACACTAACATATTTATTAGAAAACGTTTCGGTCCTGGGACCTTGATCACTTCTCATACCAGTGAATCAAGGTCCCAGGACCGAAACGTTTTCTAATAAATATGTTATAGTGTTTGCTTACGTGTCTTTCTAAACCAACTTGTCGGTATTTATTACCAAGGTTTATACCATGGTGGTTATTACACTATTGGTCTCACTGAGAACATGGCTAGAGCGTCGGTCTGGAGTTTTGAGATTCTCTGATCGTGGGTTCTAACCCCACCCGTGGTGTGGTTTGGTCTAACCGTTCGCTTATAATTATAATCAAAATTTTGAAGCGCTACTCCTACAAGGGTGATACAGCGCAGGTTAACTCTCTTATACGTAGTTATGTCTCTGATAATGGTGTCAGTGCCAGTGATGTAACTGGTCTTCTTATATAACCTTGAAGTGTTCTTAAGTATCGCGGAAACCGGAAAGATAATAAGAATCTGTCACCATTAGAAGTTACTCTTACAATACTTAGTGTTCTCAGTTTTGTTTCATCAATCCCCTTTGAAGGTGTCAGGAAGCGTGCACATACCTACACTATACTTGCAGTCGTCAATGTATATGTAGGATGACAGGACACAAACACATACACTTAGGGAATCTTTACTGCATACGTTTCTGTCCTAGGACTTTGGTCACTCCAAATGAGGTCCCATGACCGAAACTTACCCAATAAAGATGTCCAAAGTGTATGTACTTGTGTCCATTCATAGTTTCGGTATTATTTTACCTTCTACTTTCATGTACACGTAGGTGGCACGGCTAAGGATTCGTGCACGCACGTATACACAAACATACTTGGCGCACCAACAACAACGCCCGTATTTTACACGGCCTCACACCACATGGAAGTGTAAAATAGACCCCGTGAAAAGCAGGCGCTTCATAGTCGTAATATTAGAGCACTGTGTCAACACCAGTGGTCCTAGATTATTCATCCTGTTACCAGTGGATATCAGAAATATTACCGGAGCAAGTGTAAAAAATTTCAAGAGAAAACTGGGCCACTACATCTGTGAAGTGCCAGATAAGCCAGGATGTGATGGCTATGTAGACCAGTGGACCACCAATAGCAATAGATTGGTTGAACAGGCACTCACCAGAAAAGCCTGGCTGCCATGCCGAGCTGCTAGGGTAGAATAGCTCTTGAAACCGTTCATATGTATATCATGGTATACTAGATTGACAACATACTAATAGAGAATAACACTAGTTAGTACTGGTATACCAAACATGCATCAGTGTACTTACCTAGCATAGGCCAGCAGGCCTGTTGCAGTGCTCCTTCTTTCTTCTTAAAATGTGAGGGGAAATAGCATACTTGTAATTTAGTGTGCATGTGTGACTGTGGTGGCGTGCATGTGTGACCGTCGTGACGTGCATGTGTGACTGTGGTGACGTGCATGTGTGACCGTCGTGACGTGCATGTGTGACTGTGGTGGCGTGCATGTGTGACCGTCGTGACGTGCATGTGTGACTGTGGTGACGTGCATGTGTGACTGTGGTGACGTGCATGTGTGACTGTGGTGGCGTGCATGTGTGACCGTCGTGACGTGCATGTGTGACTGTGGTGACGTGCATGTGTGACTGTGGTGGCGTGCGTGAGTGACTGTGGTGACGTGCATGTGTGACTGTGATGACGTGCATGTGTGACTGTGATGGCGTGCATGTGTGACTGTGGTGACGTGCATGTGTGACTGTGGTGACGTGCATGTGTGACTGTGGTGGCGTGCATGTGTGACTGTGGTGGCATGCATGTGTGACTGTGGTGGCGTGCATGTGTGACTCTGGTGACGTGCATGTGTGACCGTGGTGACGTGCATGTGTGACCGTGGTGACGTGCATGTGTGACTGTGGTGGCGTGCATGAGTGACTGTGGTGACGTGCATGTGTGACTGGTGACGTGCATGTGTAACCGTGGTGACGTGCATGTGTGACTGGTGACGAGCATGTGTGACTGTGGTGACGTGCATGTGTGACTGTGGTGGCGTGCATGTGTGACTGTGGTGACGTGCATGTGACTGGTGACGTGTATGTGCGACTGTGGTGACGTGCATGTGTGACTGTGGTGGCGTGCATGTGTGACTGGTGGCGTGCATGTGTGACTGTGGTGACGTGCATGTGTGACTGTGGTGACGTGCATGTGGGACTGTGGTGGCGTGCATGTGTGACTGTGGTGGTGTGCATGTGTAACTGTGGTGACGTGCATGTGTGGCTGTGGTGGCGTGCATGTGTGACCGTGGTGACGTGCATGTGTGACTGTGGCGGCGTGCATGTGTGACTGTGGCGGCGTGCATGTGTGACCGTGGTGGCGTGCATGTGGGCCGAGAAAAACTAATTTTGGGTGTGATTTACAGGGCCCCAGATCTTGATAGGGAGTGCAGTAAACTTCTATGGGACGAAATTCGTAAGGCATCTACATACGAAAATGTTGTGCTAATGGGAGATTTCAACTATAGACAGATTGACTGGAGCAATTTGACAGGAAATTTAGAGTCAGGTGACTTTCTTGATACGATCCAGGATTGTTTTTTAAAACAGTTTGTGACAGAGCCAACTAGGGGAAATAACCTCCTTGACTTGGTTCTTGCCAGTAGGGAAACACTAATTAATAATCTTGAGGTTAATGATGAGCTTGGGGAAAGTGATCACAAATCACTCAGTTTTAATATATCATGGAATTCCCCTAATAATGGCAATCAAGTCTCTGTCCCTGACTTCCGCTTGGCTGATTTCATAGGACTGAAAAATTACTTAGGTGGGCTGAACTGGAATGACCTGACTAAGGGTCAGGTAGGTGGTGATGGATGCCGATATGACGCTTTCCAGGGCATAGTTCTAGCTGCTCAGTCAAATTATGTTCCAAATAGGGAAATCAGATCAAACAAAAATGATCCTAAATGGATGAACAATAGATTAAAATATCTAACTGGTCAAAAGAGAGGCATATATAGGCAAATCAAAAGAGGAGAGGGGCAATTAAGAAATCGATATATTCAGTTAAAGAGAAATAAAAAAAGGAATTAGAAAAGCAAAAAGAGATTATGAGGTTAAAGTTGCAAGAGATTCAAAGACTAACCCAATAGGATTCTTTCAGGTATACAGAAGTAAGATCAGGGACAAGATAGGCCCACTCAAAAGTTCCTCGGGTCAGCTCACTGACAGTGATAAGGAAATGTGTAGAAGTTTTAACACATACTTCCTCTCAGTTTTTACACAGGAGGATACCAGCGATATTCCAGAAAGGATAAATTATGTGGAACAGGACGATAATAAACTGTGCACGATTAGGGTCACAAGTGACATGGTCCTTAGGCAAATAGATAAATTAAAACCTAACAAATCCCCAGGCCCTGATGAACTGTATGCAAGGGTTCTAAAGGAATGTAAAGAGGAGCTTAGCAAACCTTTGGCTAATCTTTTCAACATATCACTACAAACTGGCATGGTGCCAGATAAGTGGAAAATGGCAAATGTGATACCTATTTTCAAAGCAGGTGACAGGTCCTTAGCTTCAAACTATAGACCAATAAGCCTAACCTCCATAGTGGGAAAATTTATGGAATCAATAATTGCCGAGGCAGTTCGTAGCCACCTTGAAAAGCATAAATTAATCAACGAATCTCAGCATGGTTTTACAAAGGGGCATTCCAGCCTTACGAATTTGTTAACTTTTTTCACTAAGGTATTTGAGGAGGTAGATCATGGTAATGAATATGATATTGTGTACATGGACTTCAGTAAGGCTTTTGACAGGGTCCCACATCAGAGACTATTGAGGAAAATTAAGGCACATGGAATAGGAGGAGAAATTTTTTCCTGGATAGAGGCATGGTTGACAAATAGGCAGCAGAGAGTTTGCATAAATGGGGAGAAATCAGAGTGGGGAAGCGTCACGAGCGGTGTTCCACAGGGGTCAGTGTTGGGCCCCCTGCTGTTCACAATATACATAAACGACATAGATGAGGGCATAAAGAGCGACATCAGCAAGTTTGCCGATGACACCAAAATAGGCCGTCGAATTCATTCTGACGAGGACATTAGAGCACTCCAGGAAGATTTGAGTAGACTGATGCAGTGGTCGGAGAGGTGGCAGATGCAGTTTAACATAGACAAATGCAAAGTTCTAAATGTTGGACAGGACAATAACCATGCCACATATAAACTAAATAATGTAGATCTTAATATTACGGATTGCGAAAAAGATTTAGGAGTTCTGGTTAGCAGTAATCTGAAACCAACACAACAGTGCATAAGTGTTCGCAATAAAGCTAATAGAATCCTTGGCTTTATATCAAGAAGCATAAATAATAGGAGTCCTCAGGTTGTTCTTCAACTCTATACATCCTTGGTTAGGCCTCATTTAGATTATGCTGCACAGTTTTGGTCACCGTATTACAGAATAGATATAAATGATCTGGAAAATGTACAAAGGAGGATGACAAAGTTGATCTCATGTATCAGAAACCTTCCCTATGAGGATAGACTAAGGGCCCTGAATCTTCACTCTCTAGAAAGACGTAGAATTAGGGGGGATATGATTGAGGTGTATAAATGGAAGACAGGAATAAATAAAGGGGATGTAAATAGTGTGCTGAAAATATCTAGCCTAGACAGGACTCGCAGCAATGGTTTTAAGTTAGAAAAATTCAGATTCAGGAGGGAATTTGATATTATTTACTTAGATTTTAGTAAGGCTTTTGATAGAGTTCCGCACCATAGACTGTTAAAGAAAGTGGCAGCTCATGGCATTGGGGGAAAAGTGCTCTCGTGGATCGAGTCATGGCTCACTGACAGGAAGCAGAGTGTCCATAAATGGGGTTAAATCATCTTGAAGCCGAACGTTTCTCCACCATTATTCCTTCGTCTGTCACCTGGCTCCGTTATGTTGACGACATTCTCCTCATAACTCCTAAACGCTTCAATGTTAAAGCTCTCCAAGACAAGCTCAACCAGGTCGAGCCTTCAATCCAGTTCACACTTGAAGAAGAAGTCGACAACACTCTACCTTTCCTTGACGTTCTGCTTTGCAAAGCTGACAACGAACTTCGTTTTAAAGTCTATCGAAAACCCACCAACCAAAACGATCTTCTCCACTTTTACTCTCACCACGACACCAAAACCAAACGTGGTGTAATTATAGGCTTCTTCCTGCGTGCACTCAGAATCTGCAGCAATGAGTTTCTTGAAGAAGAATGCACGATGATTGAACAAGTATTTTCTAAACTTCACTATCCTCACTTTACCTCGAGGAGGTAAAGTTCTAGCATGGATTAAGGCTCTGTGAAGACCTGTTTGTGTGCTCTTGAGTGGTGACCTGTACTTTGAGTGCTGACCTATACTTAACTCTGTGAAGAAGTGTCTTGTTTGCTCCCGTGGACTGAAGCAAGATGCCCTCCATCGAGCAACTTTACCAGCAACTTAAGGAAGAATTGAGGGCAGCGAAGATGGAGATACGGCGATTGACCGAGGAAAACAAGAGGATTCGTAGTAGTCCTCCTGTTTCGAGTCCTCAGGTCAAGAAGGGATCGTGGTCAGTGGCTGGACAGCAGGGGACGATGAAGTTGACGATCAAAAAGACGAATGGAAACCCAGAAACGATGAAGAAGAAAGAGACTGCTGTGGAAACTCCCGTGGAAACCTCCAACGCATTCTCGGTGCTACCCGACGAATGTGAGTCTACTACTGGGATCGTCACGACGAACGACAACAAGGAAGGTAAGAATATTGTTGTTGTTGGGGATAGCCAGGTTAGATACATGGATAGGGCATTCTGCTTGAAGGACAGGAGTAGGAGACAAAGGGTATGCTTTCCTGGGGCTGGGATGGAGGACATCGTTAGCCGGCTTGACAACATCATGAACGGTAATGGGATCAATCCTATTATTTGCCTCAGTGCTGGAGGCAATGATGTAGGCAAGTGTAGAAGTGAGGATTTAGTTAGAAAGCTCAGGACAGCTATAGACATGATTAGGAAGAAGGGGGGGCGCCCTGTTATATGTGGCATTTTGCCAAGAAGAGGTGTTGGTAAAGAATGGTTGTCCAGAGCAATTGGTATTAATTGTTGGCTGGATAAACACTGTAAGGATAATGCAGTACCATTCATTGACAACTGGGACAACTTCTATGGCCGAAATGACATGTATGCCAGGGATGGGGTTCACTTATCCAGGGCAGGTGTGGGTTTTCTTGCTAACTCAGTTGAGGGGGTTGTTAGGACTTTAAACTAGGATTAGTTAGAGGTATGGGTTTAGAAATGATTAATAATGAGTATGGATATATTGACTTATGCTCTGATATTAAGAATCTTAATAGTAACTGTCATGGAGTAACTCTGGGTAATGATAATTTCAGAAATTGTGTGAAAACAAAGATGAATAGGAAAAATGTGCAGAAGAAAAAACATATGATGGTATTTTATGCTAACAGTCGAAGTGCAAGAAATAAAATTAATGAACTACGTTTGGTAGCATGTGCTGGGAACTTTGATATCATTGCATTAACTGAAACGTGGTATGATTTAAAGAGTCGGGATATGACTGCTGAGTGTAATATTCATGGATTTAAGTTATTCAATGTGGATAGATGTAATGGGAAGGGGGGAGGAGTTGCATTGTATGTTCGAGAAAATATTAATTGTTGCATAAAAATAGATGGAGCAGTAACAGAGTCTGTTTGGGTAGAGTTCGTGGAGGGTCAAGAAAAACTAATTCTAGGTGTAATATACCGACCTCCAGGCTTGGATC
>NC_091376.1:5226644-5231644 GCF_038502225.1 Cherax quadricarinatus
GCCAAAACCTTTCTTTTCTTTTTTTTTGAAAAAATAAAAATCCTGGACAGAAAACTGAAATAATCCTGGACTGAAAACATTGAGACATTAAAATGTATGATTAGCTACATACATTTTTGTCAACATCATAATGAAAACATTCAGCAATTTTATGGTGTCCCGTAGTTCGATTGCTAGCGCACTCAACTCACACACTGAGGTCCGTGGTTGGTTCCCCTGTACGGGTGGAAACATCAGGACGTGTTTCCTTAAGATACCTACTGTCCATGTTCATCTATCAGTATAATGGATACCTGAGTGTTAGTCAACTGGTGTGGGTCGCATCCTGAGGACAAAGCTGACCTAATTTGCGGGAAATGCTCAGCATAACAAAGGGCTTTCTATATATTAATATGTCACTGATGTCAGCTATGGTCTGTGTACCTTGTACATGTAGTTGTAGAAATAAAGATTATTATTATTCACTATTACAATGTATCCGTAGTAAGTCACTGGCAAGAGTATAATACAACTGACACACTAGTGTTGGTGTGTAAGCAGGAATTACCAGTTTTGGATCTCACACTTAAGTCTAACATTTCATACCACCTTGGGTCTGTTTACTATTTACATGTACATATGACCAAGGCTGACGAGTGACTGACGGGGACCACCTGTGTGGAATACATCAAACTGACAACCATCACCTTGTCTGGTCTGTCAGACACAGGCTTGTTAAAGTTTTGTACTCTGGCAGAATAGCTAGAGTACTTTTTATCTATTTCTTGAATATGTAAGATATGTTTTTGTGAAAGGTTTTATTCTTCCTTCCAAATTCTTACTTACACTCGGAAAATACACACTGTAATTTTCCATCATATTTATTTATACAGCACTTAGTATTCTTGTTATATTTTCTTTGCAATTTATGAGAGGTGTTCCGAGACCAAGTCGTGGGGGGCTACCACTTCCATAACAATTAACAAGATGTAATTTAATTAAAATTCAGACCTGTGTAGACACCACACGTGAGCAGCAGCAACACCAAGATGTTGTAATTGTTTTAATAAATTACTTCACTGCAATACACATTACCTGGGAAGAAGCATGTAATGACTTGTTGAGAGGACGTTGTGTGTAGCAGCAATATAAACTACTGCCTCCAGGGGATGTTGTGTGTAACAGTAATATAAACTACTGCCTCCAGAGGTTGTTGTGTGTAACAGTAATATAAACTACTGCCTCCAGAGGATGTTGTGTGTAACAGTAATATAAACTACTGCCTCCAGAGAATGTTGTGCGTAACAGTAATATAAACTACTGCCTCCAGAGAATGTTGTGCGTAACAGTAATATAAACTACTGCCTCCAGAGGATGTTGTGTGTAACAGTAATATAAACTACTGCCTCCAGAGGATGTTGTGTGCAGCAGCAATATAAACTACTGCCTCCAGAGGATGTTGTGTGTAGCAGCAATATAAACTACTGCCTCCAGAGAATGTTGTGTGTAGCAGCAATATAAACTACTGCCTCCAGAGGATGTTGTGTGTAGCAGCAATATAAACTACTGCCTCCAGAGGATGTTGTGCGTAACAGTAATATAAACTACTGCCTCCAGAGAATGTTGTGCGTAACAGTAATATAAACTACTGCCTCCAGAGGATGTTGTAACAGTAATATAAACTACTGCCTCCAGAGAATGTTGTGTGTAACAGTAATATAAACTACTGCCTCCAGAGGTTGTTGTGTGTAACAATAATATAAACTACTGCCTCCAGAGGTTGTTGTGTGTAACAGTAATATAAACTACTGCCTCCAGAGGATGTTGTGTGTAACAGTAATATAAACTACTGCCTCCAGAGGTTGTTGTGTGTAACAATAATATAAACTACTGCCTCCAGAGGTTGTTGTGTGTAACAGTAATATAAACTACTGCCTCCAGAGGATGTTGTGTGTAACAGTAATATAAACTACTGCCTCCAGAGGTTGTTGTGTGTAACAGTAATATAAACTACTGCCTCCAGAGGATGTTGTGTGTAACAGTAATATAAACTACTGCCTCCAGAGGTTGTTGTGTGTAACAATAATATAAACTACTGCCTCCAGAGGTTGTTGTGTGTAACAGTAATATAAACTACTGCCTCCAGAGGTTGTTGTGTGTAACAATAATATAAACTACTGCCTCCAGACAATGTTGTGTGTAACAGTAATATAAACTACTGCCTCCAGACAATGTGTGTAACAGTAATATAAACTACTGCCTCCAGACAATGTTGTGTGTAACAGTAATATAAACTACTGCCTCCAGACAATGTGTGTAACAGTAATATAAACTACTGCCTCCAGACAATGTTGTGTGTAACAGTAATATAAACTACTGCCTCCAGACAATGTGTGTAACAGTAATATAAACTACTGCCTCCAGACAATGTGTGTAACAGTAATATAAACTACTGCCTCCAGAGAATGTTGTGTGTAACAGTAATATAAACTACTGCCTCCAGACAATGTTGTGCGTAACAGTAATATAAACTACTGCCTCCAGAGGATGTGTGTAACAGTAATATAAACTACTGCCTCCAGAGAATGTTGTGTGTAACAGTAATATAAACTACTGCCTCCAGAGGATGTGTGTAACAGTAATATAAACTACTGCCTCCAGACAATGTTGTGTGTAACAGTAATATAAACTACTGCCTCCAGACAATGTTGTGTGTAACAGTAATATAAACTACTGCCTCCAGACAATGTTGTGTGTAACAGTAATATAAACTACTGCCTCCAGAGGATGAACGAAGTGCAACTAGAAACATGTTCAAGGCTCGTACCATTAAAATAAAAACTAAGAGGATGTACACAAATAACACTAACTAGAAGAATGAAAGCTATAACAACGTAGACTATTAACTGTGTAACTGGTTAGTGGTCTAGGTCGGACCAAACAGTCGTCATAAGTTTCATTCTCGTGTGTGTGTGTGTGTGTGTGTGTGTGTGTGTGTGTGTGTGTGTGTGTGTGTGTGTGTGTGTGTGTGTGTGTGCGTGTGCGCGTGTGTGTGTGTGTGTGTGTGTGTGTGTGTGCGTGTGTGCGTGTGTGTGTGCGTGTGTGCGTGTGTGTGTGCGTGCGTGTGTGTGTGTGTGTGTGTGTGTGTGTGTGTGTGTGTGTGTGTACTCACCTACTCACCTAATTGTGGTTGCAGGGGTCGAGACTCAGCTCCTGGCCCCGCCTCTTCACTGATCGCTACTGGATCCTCTCTCTCTCTGCTTCCTGAGCTTTGTCATACCTCTTCTTAAAACTATGTATGGTTCCTGCCTCCACTACTTCACTTGCTAGGCTATTCCACTTGCTGACAACTCTATGACTGAAGAAATACTTCCTAACGTCCCTGTGACTCGTCTGAGTCTTCAGCTTCCAGTTGTGACCCCTTGTCCCTGTGTCCCCTCTCTGGAACATCCTATCTCTGTCCACCTTGTCTATTCCCCGCAGTATCTTGTATGTCGTTATCATGTCTCCCCTGACCCTTCTGTCCTCCAGTGTCGTCAGTCCGATTTCCCTTAACCTTTCCTCGTACGACATTCCCTTGAGCTCTGGGACTAGCCTTGTTGCAAACCTTTGTACTTTCTCTAACTTCTTGACGTGCTTGACCAGGTGTGGGTTCCAGACTGGTGCTGCATACTCCAGTATGGGTCTAACATACACAGTGTACAGTGTCTTGAACGATTCCTTATTAAGGTATCGGAACGCTATTCTCAGGTTTGCCAGGCGCCCGTATGCTGCAGCGGTTATTTGGTTGATGTGTGCCTCCGGTGATGTGCTCGGTGTTATGGTCACCCCAAGGTCTTTCTCCCTGAGTGAGGTCTGTAGTCTTTGTCCACCTAGCCTATATTCTGTCTGCGGTCTTCTTTGCCCCTCCCCAATCTTCATGACTTTGCATTTGGCTGGATTGAATTCGAGGAGCCAGTTACTGGACCACATCTCCAGCCTCTCCAGGTCTCTTTGCAGTCCTGCCTCATCCTCGTCCGATTTAATTCTTCTCATCAACTTCACGTCATCTGCGAACAGGGACACTTCAGAGTCTATTCCTTCCATCATGTCGTTCACATATATCAAAAATAGCACTGGTCCTAGAACTGACCCCTGTGGGACCCCGCTCGTAACAGGCGCCCACTGTGATACCTCTTCACGTACCATGACTCGTTGCTGCCTCCCTGTCAGGTATTCCCTTATCCATTGCAGTGCCCTTCCTTTTACGTGTGCCTGATCCTCCAGCTTCTGCACTAATCTCTTGTGGGGAACTGTGTCAAAGGCCTTCCTGCAGTCTAGGAAAACGCAATCCACCCAACCCTCTCTCTCGTGTCTTACTTCTGTTACCTTGTCATAAAACTCCAGGAGGTTTGTGATACAAGATTTGCCTTCCATGAACCCATGCTGGTTTTCATTTATAATCTTGTTCCTTTCCAAGTGTTCGACCACTCTCCTCCTGATAATCTTCTCCATGACTTTGCACACAATACATGTCAGTGACACAGGTCTGTAGTTTAGTGCCTCGTTTCTGTTTCCTTTCTTAAATATGGGGACTACATTAGCTGTCTTCCATTTCTCAGGTAGTTGCCCAGTTTCAAGGGATGTGTTGAAGATTGTGGTTAGAGGCACACACAGCATCTCTGCTCCTTCTCTAAGGACCCATGGGGAGATGTTGTCCGGTCCCATCGCCTTTGAGGTGTCAAGGTCACTTAAGAGCTTCTTCACCTCCTCCTCAGTTGTTCGTATGTCATCCAACACTTGTTGGTATATTCCCTCTTGATGTTCCCTTCTGTGCTGTCTTCCCACAGCCCTTCCTGTCTCTACTGTAAAAACTTCCTTAAATCTCCTGTTCAGCTCCTCACATACCTCCTGATCATTTCTTGTGAGTTCTCCACCTTCTGTCCTTAATCTGATCACCTGGTCTTTGACTGTTGTCTTCCTCCTGATGTGGCTATACAACAGTTTCGGGTCAGTCTTGATTCTCGATGCTATGTCATTTT
>NC_091376.1:5236644-5409144 GCF_038502225.1 Cherax quadricarinatus
CTCTGCATAATGTTTACACTACACATTGTCCTTAGACACAACATCTCCAATGCCTCCAGCTTCCTCCTTGGTGTAGCATTTACAACTTATGCTTCACACCCATATACAGAGAATAATCGCAGGCAGCAGGATTCGAAGTCACGTCAGAAGGCTTGCAAGGTTCCTAAGTGACGATCTACACCACTTGGCCAATCCTGCTGACTGCGATTATTCTCTGTATATACCAGTTTGTTTCTGCGTGGTGCACTGATGTATAAACCCATGGCAGGCAAGTCCTAAAACTCAAGCGGCCAATGTGCTATGTTATTTATAATTACTGTGGTACTTATCTGTGAATCTTCAGGCTATCTGTAGACCTGTAGCCTCCTGGAGACAATGCTCAGGGGTCACTGCCCCCCTGCACCAATTCTAGGCCAGGCTTCCTGGTTGACAGCTTGAGTAATCAGGCTGTCAACAGACTGCCAACAGCCTTATTAATCAGGTATTGGTGTTGGTCGCATGCAAACCTACGTAAACACAACCACCCCAGTTGATCAAGAACTGACGTGAGGAATGTATGAAGTTCTCCCATGAAGACAGCAAGGAGTTTACTGGGCCATTTATACTTATTGAGTTTTCTTTGGCGGGCTCATTACATCCCTGCTTTTCACTAGAAGTATTTTGCAAGATCTGCGAAACCTCTTTCATAGGGAGTGATTTGTGTGTGTAGATTTGGGATTTTTCAAGTGTAAATTAGGGTGCATTTTCTCCGAGTAAGTTCCAGAGTACAGATCAAAAGATTTCACTCGTTCCCAATACCATAATGTTTTACAGATTCTGTGTGGGCAGTAAAAGGTCAAGTTAGTTCGTGATCAGCCGGGTGTGAACGCTTTAAGTGTAGTGTGCGATAAGTTGCCTGAGGGTAGAATACCTAGATAGCCGAAAGACGTTTCCGGGGTCAATGGCCCTTACGGCCCTGTTCCACACGAGGCCTGGAGGATCAAAATCTGATCAACCAGGCTGTTACCATTGGCCGCATGGAATCCGACGTACGAACCACAGTCCGGTTGGTCAGGCACTGATTTCAGGAACTCATCCATTTTCATCTTGAAGACAGCCTGAAGTTTGTTGGTAATTTCCCTCTTGCACGAACGGACCTCTGACACTCATCGAGTTCTCTCTCAGTATACTCGTCGTGTTCCTGCTTTTTATTGGATGTACTCTGTACCGTCTGCCAAGTCTTGTCACAGTGATTTCAGTGTTCAGGTTTGGAACCAGTCCCTCCAGGATTTTATAAGTGTTGATTATGTACCTTCCTTGCTTACATTCAAGCAATACAAGCATTCCCAGTAGTTCAGGTGCTTGATGGAGTGTATAGGGACAGTGAATGTTCTCTGTATGCTTTCCAGCTCAGCAACCTCGCTTGCCTTGAAGGGGACCGACAGCATAAAGCCTAATTCCAACCTGGAGAAAACATGTGACTTGAGTATCACCATTGGCTCACCATCTTGAAAATTCTAGTTATCCAACCTATCATTTTCCTTGTAGTGGCAAGAAAATTGCTTAAACATCATACTGTTGTCAGAGGCTCACTGGAAGTCTTGATTTATATCCACCTGAAGCTTAGCAGCGAACGCCACTCTCAGAGATTCTGGTGTCAGCAGCAAAGGATGTTACGGTACTGTGAGTTATGTCCTTGTCAGTGTCGGATATAAGAATAAGAAACAGAAGCGGGGCGAGTGCTGGGCCTTGAGGAAAGACCTTGCCACCATGGCAGCCTCCACCTTCAGTGTTTACTACTACTCCCACACGCATTATGTGCAAGATCTCATAATGTTCGCATTTGTCAAACGCTATTGCAAAATCAGTGTACACTACACCAGCATTTAGTTTTTCTTCCAAAGTATCCAGGATTGCATCGTAATGATCTAGCAGCTGTGAAAGGCAGGGGTGACCTGCCCTGGATAATGCAAATGTTGTGATTCCATGTGATTAACAATCTTGTTTCTTAAGACCAGTTCATAAATTTTAATGTGTAAAAGTTAGCGCTATTAGTCTCTAGTTTTTTGCAGTTGTTTTACTGCTACCTTTGTGAAGTAGGGCATTATCAGTGGTTTTCAATGACCGTGGGATGACACCTTTGTCCAGGCTCCTCCATAAAATATTAAAGGCCCAAGACAGCGGTTTCTCACAAATTTTGATGAATAATGAATTCCAGAAGAGTGAACCTGGAACTTGAGGTACCTGTAAAAAAGCAAGTAATAAGAGAGGTGATGTGTTTTGAAGCTGGTGAAGGGATCTATATATGAAGCAATGGAACACCTGACTGCTTCCCATTTCTGAAGAGATATTTGACCCCTACGAGTTTAGCACTTTCCTGTCATTATAATACCGGTAGTAATAATCCAGTATTTTCGGAGTAACCAATAGTTCAGGTGTTTGAATTTAACAGGGAAATCTAATTTCTCTGTCCATTTTCCAGGTATGCAATTTCGTCTACCTTAAAAAGAGTTGTTAGTACAAGGGAGCAATGATTCCCGGAACCATCAACAGCTAAGCTATAATACACAAAACCCGAGAACTGTGAAAATAAAAGTCACTGTAGCGTGTGTGTCAGAGTTAGTATGAAGAAACTAAATCTCACTCTCTCAATATAATAAAATGTCAAGATCTGAACTTAGGGCTCAAACTTCTTAGTTACTGGATTGTATTGCAAGTAACCTTGTAGAAGGTAGAGGGTAAAAAGTGTTTCCCAAACGACAAGACATTCACAGAACCTTAGTGATGCTCTCTCAAGGCTTAAACAAATACATACGCACACACACACACACACACACACACACACACACACACACACACACACACACACACACGGAGCCAAATGTCTATAGACAAGTGCCTTAAACAGCTGGTAATTAACACAGAAGTCAAAGTCCTGTATTATGAAAACACACACACGATGCACAACAAGCTTTCATTGAGACAACGTTTCGCTCTGTTTAGAAGTTTATTGAGTCATGATTTGATAAAGTTCTACACAGTGTAAAACCATTGTCACAAAAACAGGTGTTGTGCACCGTGTATATTCTTCAGTATTGTGGTCAGTACGACATTTGGCTACAAGGCTGTGCCATGTGTCAATACCCTCACCACCATCAACAATAACACAATATAATGAACTCCTCGTTCCACTCCAGGCAAATCATTGTTGTTACCCACAGTGCATTAAAGGACAGGCATACCTGTTACCGATTCCGTTGGTTCGTCTACCCTTCTACTTCCTTGTTGGCAGCGTGATCAACAAGACTGTTGCTGACAGTAGACAACAGGTCTAAAAATCTTTTATCATTTCTCTAACCTGTTGAACACTGCAAAATACTAAATCTAAAGAGAGTATTATGATAGGAGGAATAAACTACATACTGGCAAAAGTAGCAATGAGAGCTAATTTAGATTCATGTTGAGACAATAATAAGACCACATTTTGAACAGCAGAGTTTGCTTCTCTGTAGAGTTTTATCAAGACTCTAGAGTCTTACCAGTGACTTGATAATTATCTACACAGAAATGTTGTCCTAATAAAAGTTCAGAAATGCCTTTTACTTTCACTCTTTGATTTGCACAGAATCAATAAAACAAAACTAACAGAAACGGTTCAAAGTACTTATATTCTCAGTGATACGGAAAGGAGCCACACCTGATACCACATGAGGCGTTGCGGGGCAGACAAGAGTAAGTCACACCATGGTATAAATCCGGGTTAGTGAACGGATCAATTCCTTAATGTTTCGCCTGCTTTTGGGAATGTGTAGATATTGTCTTCTGCAGCTGTAAGTTAAGCTCAAAGCCCCATAAACTATGGTGAGGTGATCGTCTTAGCTTCCTATGATCTCCCCCTAGCTTGTGTTTTTCTCCATTCTTTGAATCTGGTGCTTATTTTTCTCTCCCGCACAATACCTGTACATTAAGTAAACACAAGGGACTGGCCCAGCAATCTACACGCTGCCATAACAACTCGACCTACTTTCAGCAGGCATCAGAAACACTGCCTGAACAAATGTCGAAGTTTTCATGAGGAAACTGAACAATTATCTCCGGTAAGTCTGCAAAATGCAAGCTAAGAACTACCTGGAGTTTACCTGGAGAGAGTTCCGGGGGTCAACGCCCCCGCGGCCCGGTCTGTGACCAGGCCTCCTGGTGGATCAGAGCCTGATCAACCAGGCTGTTACTGCTGGCTGCACGCAAACCAACGTACGAGCCACAGCCCGGCTGGTCAGGAACCGACTTTAGGTGCTTGTCCAGTGCCAGCTTGAAGACTGCCAGAGGTCTGTTGGTAATCCCCCTTATGTATGCTGGGAGGCAGTTGAACAGTCTCGGGCCTCTGACACTTATTGTATGGTCTCTTAACGTGCTAGTGACACCCCTGCTTTTCATTGGGGGGATGCTGCATCGTCTGCCAAGTCTTTTGCTTTCGTAGTAAGTGATTTTCGTGTGCAAGTTCGGTACTAGTCCCTCTAGGATTTTCCAAGTGTATATAATCATGTATCTCTCCCGCCTGCGTTCCAGGGAATACAGGTTTAGGAACCTCAAGCGCTCCCAGTAATTGAGGTGTTTTATCTCCGTTATGCGCGCTACTTGTAGAATTGGACCATTACTGAGAAGAGATTCGTATACTGATGATGAATAGGAAAAAAGTGAAATCCTAAAAGAACAGTATGAGTCGGTGTTCAGCAACCCACTAAATGACAGCAAGGTAGAAAATGCAGAAATATTTTTCACTCTAGAAGAAGGCCGCGCAGACCAACTGACAGTACAAATCCCATAGATTTTGAAAAAGAAATGGATAACATGCCCACTCACTCAGCACCTGGACCAGATTCATGGAATGCTCTATTTATAAAGAAGTGCAAAGTACCACTAGTACGAGCCCTCAGTATTCTTTGGAGAAAGAGCTTAGATCTAGGTGAAATACCGAAGGTCTTAAAGAATCCAGACATAGCTCCTTTCCATAAGGGAGGTAGTAGAGCACTAGCTAAAAATTACAGACCAGTAGCCCTAACTTCTCACATCACAAAAATCTTGGAAAGAATGATGAGACGGCAGGTTACAAATTTCATGGACCAGCACAACCAACATAACCCGAACCAGCATGGTTTTAGAGCAGGACGATCATGTCTGTCATAGCTGCTGAACCATTATGACAGAATTACGGAGGCACTGGAAGACGACCAAAACGCAGATGTGATTCACACAGATTTTGCAAAGGCGTTTGACAAATGCGATCATGGAGTGATAGCTCACAAAATGAGGGCCATGGGCATTACGGAGAAGGTAGGCAGATGGATTTTCGGTTTCCTAACACAGAACACAAAAAGTAGTAGTGAACAGAGCAATATCCAGCATCAGCGAGGTAAAAGGCTCAGTGCTCCAAGGCACTGTCCTGGCACCTCTGCTGTTTCTCATCCTCATGGCATAGATAAAAACACACGTCACATTTTGTATCATCATTTGCAGATGACACTAAAATAAGCATGAAAGTCACTACGGTAGAGGACACTGAAAAATTACAGGAAGACATAAACAGGGTTTTCCAGTGGGCAGTGGAGAACAACATGACGTTCAACAGTGATAAGTTCCAGCTGCTTACGTATGGAAAGAATGAAGAACTGAAAAGGAACACTATATACAATACTTAAGAGGGTCACCAAATAGAACGAAAGGAACACGTAAATGACGTAGAAATAATTATGTCAGCTGACCTTTCTTTTATAGTCCATAACAAGACAAAGATCAGCCATGAATTGACGGGGTGGGTATTGAGAACTTTCAAAACAATGGAAATAATGCCAATGGTGACACTCTTCAAACCACTAGTGATCCCTCATTTAGAACATTGCTCAGTGATGACGGCCCCGTTCAAAGCAGGAGAAATATCAGAGCTGGAACAAATACAGAGGTCGTTTACAGATCACACTGAGCCAGTAAAGCACCTAAATTACTGGGAAAGCCTTCAAGTCCTGAACCTGTACTTACTGGAGCGAAGGAGAGAGAGAGAGAGAGATACATGATAATATATACCTGGAAAGTACTCGAGGGCCTGGTCCCAAATCTGCACATTGCCATAACAACATAATGGAGTGAGAGATATGGGAGGAAGTGCAAAATAAACCCAGTGAGGAGCAGGGGTGCGGTGGTGACAATAAGGGAACACTGTATCAATATCCGTGGTCTCAGACTATTCAACAGCTTACCAGGAAATATCAGAAACATGGCTGGAACAAGTGTAGAAACCCTATTACAACCCAGGAACAAAAATGCCTGTTATCCTGGGTGTGAAGGGGAGCAAGGAGCAGAACAAACACAGCTGAATGACTTTTAATTATATTTTCCTTCACCAAGTGCGATTATAAATATTTACAAGTATGTACACTATATACAGTTGGAAATGTGTGTGTGCAACACGGTAAATCAAGAGACAAAGATACAGCCTGGAGACAGAATGGACAACCGTGTTTAACCAGCTCTAAAATGGAAATGACAAGGGTGGAAACGTGAGTGATGACCAAGCCACCTCCACAATTGCCAGACCCACCTTCTCATTGGCTGAACCTATATATTGATCTGACAATGGGGCCCCATCGTCCGACCCTTAGCACCCAGTTCGCTGGTTGGGGAGGTAGCCTTTTAATGAGGGTGTGTACATGCGCCGAATAAAGGTTACATACTCTTTGCATGCCACAAGCCTTCAAGAGGAAACTGTACAAGTATCTTCCCCAGGTGCCAGATCAACCAGGCCGTGATATATGGGGCAGCTGGCCTCCAGCAGCAACAGCCTGGTTGACCAGGCAAACACCAGACGAGTTTGGCCCATGGCCGGGCTCCGAGAGTAGTGAAACACTAAACTCTTTAAAGGTATATCAAAGCTAAGTCCCTGATAAGCCAAGTTTTCACGGCTATGTGGACCTGCTGCCATCTAGCACCAACATCCTGGATGAACAGGATGTCAACTAGGAAGCCTGACTTCAGGCCGGGATGCAAGTTTAGAACAATCGAAACATGTCACAGGTATGTATCACGTATGGTGTGAGCCTAAATATTAACCACAAAATGTGTTAGTGTTATCCAGCCTCGTGGATTATCATTGATTCGTTAAATATTCCATAATCCATTGATTCGTTAAATATTCCAGGAATCGTCGTTCATGGAGAAGACCTCAAATTAGAAAATTAAATATGGAAAACGCAGAACAGTAAAGACACGCTGTGTACACACGTAGTTACCGACTGACAACCGGTAACTAATACATGTGTGTACAGCGTGTAAATAGAAGTTTGTAAGCATCATTTACCGTACTGTTCAAGAGAGAAAAAACTAGCACTCCTGCCCCAGTACAAAACATATAACAGACTTCTGTTTCACACTCTTATGACAGGAGGGTTATACCTCTCTAGATACTTGCTGTTTACCAACCTACTATATTTTATACTGATATGCCACGACGGTAGCCCCTCCTTGGAAACAAGGTATAATGGTATACTTCCTGGAGTCTGAACACTACGTGATGTTATGTCTCAACCAGCTGTGTGTGCGACGGTCTGGAGTTTTAAGACTCTCTGACCGCGGGTTCAATCCCGGCCGGGGTATGGTTTGTTTACAATCGTGTCATTACGATTTCGTAAGTCATGTTGACGGCAGTGAGGGGACTTGAGCTAGAGTTCGTCACGGCCACGCTAGCTGGAGATTCGTCTGTAAAAACTTGCATTTGTGGTCACAGTGGTGCCTGTGCTAACCTTCCTATGGTGTAGAAATATACCTAGTTGGATGAATCTTATTGTGGCTAGCTGGTCTAGTGGCTAACGCGACGGGCTGGAGTTTTGAGACTCTCTGACCGCGGGTTCAATCCCGACCGGGGTATGGTTTTTTTGTGCAATGAAACCTCTGACGGTGTTCTAGCTACGGAACCCTTAAGAAGAGCGTGAGTTTCTCTGTCTCCAACACAATTGTTCTCAAAGATTTGTTAAGTTATACCATGAATTAAGAACTTCACCTTACGAAACAGACAAAACAAATGCGATAGTAATTATGGACAAGGTAGATTATAGGGTAGTAAAAATAACATAATAGAAAAGAGGGGAACTGACGTGCCCCTTAACGGCACGCTTAAAATCCTCATCGCTCTACTGGTCTCTCTCAAATCAGGATGACACATTTCACTATTGTATGTGTCAAACCCATCTTGTGTAATGGAATACCACGGGGGAAACGATTTTTGCTTCCAGTGTGTGACTATTTGGTACAGCGGGTAATAGCACACTACTGATGTACCCAATTTTAATTATTAACAAGGGGCACCGAGAGATTTTAATACCCTCTCAGCCCGGCCTGGGGCCAGACTTTTCTGTCGAGTGCCTGTTCACACAGGCCGTTTGTGTAAACACTAGTCTCCCATCAGTCTACCTTGGACATTAGAGAACAGTAGCCATAACAAGTTGGCGAGAAAATTTTACCTACAGTGGAGTATATCTTCCTGCGCGAAGGAAGGTACAGCCTCGTGTAACACTTACAAGAGGAAAGTATACGTTTCTACCCGTCATGAACCAATAGGCTACAATTACGTCACAATATTGTAGATAAGTGGTTCAGAGAACCCACAAGTTGATAAATTTGTCACATGTGCAACATTTGGGTATTTTTATTGTGGAACCGTTTCGCCACGCAGTGGCTTCATCAGTCCTAAACAAAGAAGAATGGTGAAGATCAGGAGGAGCTTGACGTAATCAGTCCCTCAGCATGGAGTCGACTCCAGGCCGTTTTAATTAATGAATTATTTAAGAAGTATGGGAGCATATAGTATCTAGGGAATAGGAGGAGGAGGTTATTACTGTTACATCCACAAAATACACTAAACCAGTACGGATCATAAAGCATCAAAAAACTGAGAAGAGCTATTGGCTAAAGAAAATAGTGCAACAGATGAACTGTGGTGTACATCACAAGTGATTTTATTTCTCCATGCTATATGTAACCAGCTTTACAGCATGTAGCTCACTGGTTGTTTACCAAATACCATAATCTGAGTGGGTTTGAACAGGGAGGGAGAGGGAGGGAGAGAGAGGGAGAGAGAGGGAGAGAGAGGGAGAGAGAGGGAGAGAGAGGGAGAGAGAGGGAGAGAGAGGGAGAGAGAGGGAGAGAGAGGGAGAGAGAGAGAGAGAGAGAGTAGGTATGAGAACTCTGCTACAGTTTTAGTCACCATATGAATATATTGGGGTGACTGCTAGTTTGTGCTGGAGGTTTGCGGCTCAAGGAGAAGGGAGGGGATGATCCTCAGGGTAAGCTACCTCACATGTAGGGAGAGGCCCTGGAGCTTCAGCTCCTCAAGAACCTTGAACTCGTAAGTCTAAAACTGTAGCAGAGTTATCATACCTACGCTTTATCTCTGTCTCTAATCAAACCCACTCATATTATGGTATTTGGTAAACTTATTGTACATAGTGTATATGACTGTACAGAAGTTTGGTAGTGGGAATATATGGTGTGTACTTTATTTCTCACTTTCTTAATTGCTGACTGACTGTGCTTACGCTGGTAAGCACAGTCAAGGCCAAGGCAAAACAAGCCTTTGAAAAACCATACCCCCGGTCGGGATTGAACCCGCGGTCATAGAGTCTCAAAACTCCAGCCCGTTCTTACTTTCAGTACAAATGCAGTCCACGACTTTTTGACTGCAACTGATTCATGTCAACTTTCATGTCAGCTTTCCTTGTTAGCATTAAGTTCATACCACGAAAATAGGTACTTTCAAAGGCTTGACTTAAGAAATCGTAATGACTTGCAAATAAACCATAGGCCGGGATTGAACCCGCGGTCATAGAGTCTCAAAACTCCAGCCCGTCGCGTTAGCCACTAGACCAGCTAGCCACAATAAGATTCATCTAACTAGGTATATTTCTACACCATAGGAAAGTTAGCACAGGCACCTCTGTGACCACAAATGCAAGTTTTTACAGACGAATCTCCAGCTAGCGTGGCCTGGAGATTTGTCTGTAAAAACTTGCATTTGTGGTCACAGAGGTGCCTGTGCTAACCTTCCTATGGTGTAGAAATATACCTAGTTAGATGAATCTTATTGTGGCTAGCTGGTCTAGTGGCTAACGCGACGGGCTGGAGTTTTGAGACTCTATGACCGCGGGTTCAATCCCGGCCGGGGGTATGGTTTATTTGCAATCGTGTCATTACGATTTCTTAAGTCAAGCCTTTGAAAGTACCTATTTTCGTGGTATGAACTTAATGCTAACAAGGAAAGCTGACATGAAAGTTGACATGAATCAGTTGCAGTCAAAAAGTCGTGGACTGCATTTGTACTGAAAGTAAGAACAAGCTCAGGCATTGAAAAAAAAATTTATCTTAATTCTTTTTGGTAAATGGAATAATTAAGCAAAAAGTTTTCGACTATTAACGAAACTTGAGAAGTTGCACAATTATTATTATTATTATTATAAAAAAGAAGCGCTAAACAACAAGGGAGAAGTTGCACAAAAAGGTTCCAGGCACCGTTCCATGTGATAGCTGTCTTGTATGCCCAATACGCAATCGTGCAAGAAAAAGTTTAAAGTAAAATCCTAGAGGGAGCAGTCCTACATCAGTACACGATAATCCCTCTCTACTAAAGTAGAAGACTCGGCAGGAGAGGCAACTTTCCCCCATTGAAAAACAGGGGCGCCACGAGTACGCTGTCACGGGCCCAAGACTTCAACTGCCTCCCGGAATACATAAGGTGGATTACCAAGACTGTCTTTAAGGAGGAGCTGGCCAGAAAACTAAAGTCAGTGCCTGACCAGCCGGATTGTGGTTTGTACGTCGGTTTGCGTGCAGCCAGCAGTAACAGCCTGATTGATCAGGCCCTGATCCAACTCGAGGCCTGGTCACGGACCGAGCCGCGGGATCGTTGACCCCCGAAACCTCCTCCAGGTATACTCCAAGTACAGACCAAGAACCCAATTTTAGTCTAACCAAGAACAACCTGTTGTCTTCTAACTTGGGCCAATGTTGACTGCCATTAAACCCAGATACTCTCAGACAAAGCTGGTAATTCTGAAAAAGTTATATTCCCACGAGAGATGGGCAGGTCCTGGACTGCGGGACGTGCAAAGTCCTCAAGACCTTTTGGCCCAGACACCAGAATGACCAAGAACCCAGAAAAGAATGTCATTATGCTTGCTGAAGAGGTCACACAGCCAACGTTGAATGTGAAAAACGATGGGATGCAAGGAGTCAAAGTTCTGAATAGCTTGCAATGCACTTTGAAAGTCGGAGATTACAACAAAAGGCAGAGGAGAAGCAATATGGATGATGGCCATAGGAAGTACACATAACTCTGCCGTGAAAATACTAGACGAATACGGTAAGCGTCTCTCTGTATTTCACTATCCGCAAGAACTGCATGTCCTACACTATTAAAGGATTTAGAACTATCAGTGTACACAACAGATACGTATATACATGTAACAAAAAAATGGCCAAGGAAGAGGGAAGCCATGTTCACAGCAGTAATGTGAGACTTTGTGTAGGGAGAGGAAGAGCAACGTACTTGAATCATCGGTACTTCTCAACGGCGAACAGAAAATAAATGAACAAAGTGAGCAGAAAAAAAACAGACTTATGTAGATTGATAAAAATAACTAGAACCTGAAAGTTAAAGGACGACGCAGACTGAAAGTGTCAGTTTTACTAACTTTTGTAATTGTTCTACAATTACTCTATATAAGTTGTAGGGTCATGAAGGTCATGAAATAATAAAACAGCATAAAAGACAGTGATCCTGAGGGTCATGTAATAAGCCTTAAATTACTGAGGACGATTGAAAGGCACCAAGAGACAGGCGCAGTTCTTGTTGACGACCGGGGATAATCCAGTTTGATTAAGGCAAGTGCACCTCTAAGGTCTTTTGAAAAGCCCTTAACCAGGTTTATGGTGCTACCCTTAAAAATAATAGTAGCCAAGGTAAGAAACACAAGTGTGGAGTAATGACTAGTGTCTACCTATTTTAATAATAATAATAATCTTTATTTACTACCAGTACATGTACAAGGTATACAGACCATAGTTGACATCAATGACATACTACTATATAGAAAGCCGCTTGTTATGCTGAGCATTTCCCACAAATTAGGTCAGTTTTGTCCCAGGATGCGACCCACACCAGTCCACTAATACCCAGGTACCCATTTTACTGATGGGGAACACAGACAACCGGTGTAAGCAAACACGTCCAATGTTTCCACCCCTTTGCCGGGAATCGAACCCGGACCCTCACAGTGTGATGCGAGAGCTTCTGCCTGATCAGGTCATCTTCCCTACGGCCCAGTCTCAGACTAGGTCTCCTGGTTGATGACCTGATCAATCAGGATGTCATTGTTAGTAGCAAGCAGTCCAACATAGGTTGGGCGAGGTTTGTGGGCGTGTTGCTCATGCTGACCAAACTTTGCAACTGCCTGCAACTTACCCTGTCATTCTCCTCCAGGGAAGGAGGCCTTTATGATTCTCTTCCTCGTAACAAACCTGTCTACCCCCGCGCCTCAAATTAAATTTACACTACTTAAATCCGTGAATATAAACAGATATATAAATGTAAATGTTGTTTAATTTTTATGGCGTTTTGTCTCACTCGACGATGAAATCTTCATAATTTGTGTGTGATACAGAGCATCATAAGCAAAGCTTTAAAGCTGCCCTACCAACTAAGCTCTTAGTAGAATACTTGTCGATATTTCCATCGCCTTATTGCAGGACTGATCACCTCCTAACTACTACTACTGTCTCTACTATTATATTCGTCTGTATTCAAGTGAAGACTGTTGTGCAGGCAAAACATTTCCGCAATAAAGATACCCAACTGTTGCCCACGTGTCTCATTTATCAACTTCTCAGTATTGTATACCATCACTAATATGTCTCCAAGGACAGGCTGACACATTTCATTATTTTATGCAAGGAACCCAGCCGGTGTAATGGATGACAAAGATACATATTTAACTCTTGTTCCCATGCAACTATCATATATAATAATATAGCAGCAAAATGCTGCTGTTCATACTATGTAACTATCATAAAGAATAGTTTAAGAAGCACTGGTGCTTCAAGTTTCCCTTATAAAACACTAGGCGCTGTATGATCACTACGGGATCAGCGTCAAGTACAATAAAACACCTAAATTACTGGGAATGGTTGCTGACATGTACTCCTTGGAGTGCAAGCGACAAACATACATGATAATATACGCTTGGAAATCTTAAGAGGGACTAGTCCCAAATCTGCACGCGGAAATCACTCCCTACGAAAGTAAAAGACTCGGCAGGGGGTGTAACACTTCCCCAATGAACAGCCGGGGCACAATGAGTACACTCAGAGACAACACAATAAGTGTCAGGGGCCACCCATCATACATAAGGGGGATTACCAATAGACCCCTGGCTGTCTTCAAGAAGGCATTGGACACAGGCACCTAAAGTCAGTACCTGACCAACCGGGCTGTGGTTCGTAAGTCGCTTTACGTGCTGCCAGCAGTGACAGCCTGATTGGTCAGGCCCTGATCCACTACGAGGCCTGGTCATGGACTTGGCCGCGGGGGCGTTGACCCCCGGAACACCCTCCAGGTATGCGTTTAATTCTTCATTGTGTGTGTATTGTGTACCATTCATGTACAGAACACATCTAGTTCTAATATTCGTGGGGAAGCGAGGAAAGCCGTGAAGGTCACACAACGCCTGAGGAATGATGGTAATCAGACATGATCACACGACGTACAGGGTGGTTCTAATGTCTGGAACAAAAAGCCCCACCAACCTCACTCGCATCAAGGCACCCCCATGAAAGCTAAGCAACAATGTGAGTACAGAGTGAACACGCTAACAAGATTTTTAGATCTTGCCATATTATAATCATGGGGGAGCGACAAACCCGTAGGATTATACAGCGCATGTGGGGAAGGGGAGATGGAAGGTATTCAGGGAACCGGAGCACAGATCCAATTCCCTAAATCAAGAGCCCCTCACCAACGTCAAGGAACCTCCCTTGAGGGGAGAATTTGCCATAGCAGTAGCCAGTGTATTGTACACCTCATATCCATCCTGTGGATGGTAGTGGCTAGTTTATTGTACACCTTATATCAAGCATGTGTATGGTAGTGGCTAGTTTATTATGCATCTCATATCCATCCTGTGGATGGTAGTGTATGGGTAGCTTTAGGTAGAGGTTGTTTTGATAAGGACCTGCCTCGCATGGGCCAGAAGGCCTTCTGCAGTGTTCCTCCATTCTTATGTTCTTATGTTCAGTGTATTGTACACCTCATATCCATCCTGTGGATGGTAGTAGCTAGTTTACTGTGCATCTCACATCCATCCTGTGTATGTTAGTGGCTAGTTTACTGTGCATTTCATATCCATCCTGTGGATGGTAGTGGCTAGTTTACTGTATACTTCATATCCATCCTGTGGACGGTAGCGAGGGAGTATATGGATACACAAAAGGCCAAGGCCAGGAATACATCTGGATTTACATCTACAATTTGTTTTATCTGCTACAAGCAAATGTAGGATATTTTCTTGTGTCTGGAATCTTATTTTCATTAAAGAGATACCCTAACATATTATAGTCTATATTCCTGGGTCAATGAAGCGAGAATACTGAGAACACAAAGAGGGTGGGTAACGTGACCCAGCGGAAGCTGGTTGTGAAGGGCAGCACCCACAAGGTGATACTTGATGAATCACTCAGATAACACCCAATGACGCCACAACACCACCACGGAAGACGCAACGTCAAGCAGCGGGGAGTATGTGCTAGTTAGGAAGTGGCGGAAGAAGTGGTGGATTGTAAGTGATGTGACAGGTGGTAGTAAGGAACAACTTATGGTTGAGTAATGGTGGAAGTGATGGTTGAAGTGGGTGATTCAAAATAAGGGATGGATCAGGGAGTGATGAGGTGGAAGATACAGTAAAGAGGAAGAAATAAGGAAAATAAAATGAAGTTGGAAGGACAAGTTGCAGTGAAGTAAGTAAATACCCAACACAAGTTTGTGTCAACACAACAACAATAGAGAACCAGGGGTGAGAGGACATGATCATGACCTACAAAATACTCAGGATGATTATACAGAATAGATGGGACATGCTGTTTGAGGTACTGGGGGAAGCCATGGAACAATGATAGCAGTTAAAGACTTATAAGGACTTTAAGTAGCTTATAAGCCTCAGATAAGTTAGAAGAATGGAATATGTAAAGCAATGTTGGAGGCAAACGCTATACACAGCTCTGGAGACCCGCTATCAGTATACTCGCTCATTAAGAGGTATGAGATAGCACCAGGAGCTATAAATCGACCCCCGTTAAAATCACCAGATGAGTGAGTGAGTGAGTGCACGTACGATCAATATGTGACCCTAGAGTGAAGGTCTTCAATTAGTCTCCCCAGAAGGTAAAAATTCCTGTGGTCTACGTATGTATAAAAAGCAGCATAAATGTGAGGCCTTTAACTATTGGCTAGTATCTACGACTTGCAAATTATCCAAAGCCTTTGAGATTATCAAGAATTTTTATATGAAAAAACAAAGGCTGGCTGGACTAGGCTTCCTGAATTACTTAAAGCATTCGATACAATCCTACAACAGACAAGTCCAGAATTTATGATAATAGACATAAATAATAATAAGCTACGAGAGATACCAGCATGGGAAGCAGTAATGATTGGGGACCAACACTAGTACTGCTACTGTTCTTAATATACGTAAATAACATATGTGAAGTGATCAAGGAAAGACGGAACAAGGTAGAGCCTAAGAGAGGAACTTTATGTATTAGCGGGGGCAAACATTTACCCAAGAATACCACCATAAATAAATATAAATTACAGTTTCAATGTCATATGGAAGATTAGCAAACCTAAAAACTGCTTTCAGGAACCTAAATAATACTTGACATAGGATATTGTACACAACATAGTGTACATCCACGCGCGCACCTCAACTATGTCAAGAAAACTAAGGGTGTGCCAAAGTATCGGTATATGTGGGAATCGGCTATTTTTACGGTGTCGTTATCGGTGAAAAGTTGCTGATACAGGCTGATATTTTTAAAATATTACACATGTGCTTAAAAATATTCAAATTACAACTATCCCATGATTGTGTGACGCGCGCGCGCGCGCGCACACACACACACATACAGAATGTCCTACGAAGAAAGGTTAAGGGAAATCGGCCTGACGACACTGGAGGACAGGAGGATTAGGGGAGACATGATAATGACATACAAAATACTGCGAGGAATTGATAAGGTGGACAGAAACAGGATGTTCCAGAGATGGGACACAGAAACAAGGGGTCACAATTGGAAATTGAAGACTCAGATGAGTCAAAGGGATGTTAGGAAGTATTTCTTCAATCATAGAGTTGTCAGGAAGTGGAATAGTCTAATAAGTGATGTAGTGGAGGCAGGAACCATACATAGCTTTAAGACGAGGTATGATAAAGCTCATGGAGCAGGGAGAGGACCTAGTAGCAATCAGTAGAGACGGGGCCATGAGCTGAGTCTCAACCCCTGCAACCACAATTAGGTGAGTACACAAGTACACACGTACACACACACACGTACACACACACACACACACACACACACACACACACACACACACACACGTACACACGTACACACGTACACACGTACACACACACACACACACACTTCATAACTGAATCGGGGACTGAACAACTTAAGGAGTAAGAATTTGATGTATATTATAAAGAAAGTGTAGCCATTCCCAGTAAAAGCGTCACAGTTACAAATGGCTTATATTCTTATGTTCTAAAAATTAGCATCCAAAAACAAATGTGCTGTTATCCGTCTTAAAAGAAACAATATTTATTCCAGTGAACATTTTGCGTTTGTGTTTAACTGTATATTGTCTATGGACCGGCATAGCTTACTTATTGCAACATCTCGCACACACTTAACTGTCATTGTGAGTGTGTCTGTGACGCAGCTCTGTAGTGTAACAAGTACATCCGAGTCTGTGAATTCCAGCATGTGCTTATATTCAAAATTATAACTGTAGTTACGATTCATTATATGCACCAAAGCTATTTTTCAATAAAAACTTTTTATGTATGCGCAAACTTCAGGAACGACCTTGGTTCCCTTGGGAAATTTGACGGACTGTGGCAACTGTAATCTCTGTGTTTGACGCTCGACAGACAAGTCATAAGAAAATGTAAATTATTATTATAATCATGGGGGAGCGCTAAACCCCGTAGGATTATACAGCGAATGTGGGGGGGGGGGATGGAAGGTATGCAGGCTCATTTCAGGGAACTGGAGCACATATCCAATTCCGTAGATCAAGAGCCCCTCACCAGCATCAAGGAACCTTCCTTGAGGGGAAGAAAATGTAAAGAAGAGTAATTTCAATGGTCAATTTCTTGAAAATTACTAATTTCCCAAGGAAAAAAGGTCACTTCTGAAGATCAGGGCATAAAAGTATATAAAAAAAGTGGGTTTTTATTGAAAAAATAACTAATCTTTACCATAATTTTAGTACCCATAATGTCACGACAAGGAAATAATAAATTATTATTATTATCAAAAAGTAGCGCTAAACCACAAGGGCTAGGGGAAATACTAAAAATTACCCCAATTCGACAATTACTCGCAAAAAAGTCCGTATTTCTCACCAATTTGAAAAAAATATAATACATTATTGCATTTTCCAATATGCATTTGCATTAGAATAATAAATTTGAAAAAATCATCTTTTATACATATCCTAAACAAATCTTTGATGACAATGGTGTTGCAGATACTAGGAGACAGGGAAACTCACGTGCCTCTTAAAATATTGACATTTTCACCACGTGCCTCTTAAAATATTGACATTTTCACCAGTCTCTACAAAAACTCTGCCGACCTATCCCTAATATAGAGTAATATTCCAGTCTTGCTAGAGCGAATTAGAGTATAATCAATGACATGGTATCTAGAGTCTTGAAGAAGATCTAGTTATCCAGTCTCGGTTTTCCTTGCCGTTGTGAAAGTAACACTTGTGATTCTTTAATTTATTTTATACAGCTGACAGGTAATGTAGTTTACATGTAATAAAACACTGTTAGGCACAAATGAACGTCACTAACATGCAATGCATTTCGTGCAAACCTAATCCTAATGCTTAAAAACTACTTAAGAATTAGACAGACTTAGTATGGAAGATTGTCTGACATGCAACTCAAGCTAAAACCGGATCACTACCCCTACAGTGTAGATCAACCACGGTATGATGATTATGTGGCCTCAACAGTAACAGTCTGGTTGAACAGGCTAGAAACAAAGAAGTTTGGCTTTAGGCCAGGCTGAAAGGGCACACAAAAAAAAAAACTCGAAACTGCAAATAGGTAAATGCCTCACAACGGGTCTACTGAGTGGTTAGAATCTGCTTGATACTGAATTCCAGGTTTTATTTCCATTTTTCCCGTAGCGTAGTAACTGAAATTTGTCCTCCTTGACTACTGTTATGTTTTCTACAACCCACGAAAAATCCTAGTTTATATTAGTTGAGAGATATGAAGTACCTTCAGTGGATGTCATTCTCGTATAAATTCTAGTAGCGATGATCTATGTCTGTCTGTCGGATATGATTATTATAATAAAAAATGTGTCGGATATGAGAATGAGAAAGACAAGAAAATCTGGGAAGAGTACGATACACTGAAAAACAGTTCGTTGTAGTGGCCTCTAGTGTATTATACTGTGTTGACAATTATTCTCTGGGTTAGATGTGTTAAGTTAAAAATATATTTGCCTAGTTTTCCCGGATATTCCTTCTGTAAACACTGTGTTATTACACCATCAACACACTTGTCGAAGCATTTTGCAAGCTTTAGGAAAGTGTGTATAATACGTCTGCATTTTTCTGTCGGTGTATAATCATTAAGAAATACTCCTCTCTTGGTATATGCACCCTGAGAGATGCACGCGCGCACCCAAATACCCACCCACCAAACCCACCTCTTGGTGTATATACCCTGATAGAAAACCATCAAGGGAGGTACTACCACCATCCTGTCGCATGAGTGAAACATGGGTGGCAGGCTGGTAAACAACAACCATCCGGGGAAGTACTACCTTTCTGTCATCGAGTGTGAAACATATGTAAATGGTAAACAGTAACCATCCAGGGAGGTACTACCATCCTGTAATATGACTGTGAAACAGGTAGAGCAGGTTGGTAAACAACCACCATCCAGGGAAGTACTATATTCCTGTCATCGAGTGTGAAACATAGGTAAATGGTAAACAGTAACCATCCAGGGAGGTACTACCATCCTGTAATATAAGTGGGGAAATAATAACTAGTTATAACATTCAATATTTTGCACTCTGGCAGGATTGCTGGACATTGATTTCATGAGCACGTAAGATGACAGATGAATCTTACCAATCTACTGACATTCAGTATGTTTTCTTGTCTCTTTCCTCTTATTCGTATCGCATCTATGCCTGTGTCATCATCTGTGGTTGTCTCAGACTCCCTTAGTGCTCTACAGGCTATACGGAAATTTGATGCACCTCACCCCCTAGTTCTCCGAATCCAACTTTGGCTACGCCGTATCTCTACCAAAGAAAGATATTGTTTGTTGTTGGGTCCCTGGTCATGTTGACGTACAGGGCAATGAACAGGCAGACACTGCTGCGCGGTCAGCAGTACATGACCTACCAATTTCATATAGAGGTGTTCCATTTCCAGACTATTTTGCTGTAATAGCTACCCACCTTCACACCCGTTGGCAACAACGTTGGTCAACTCTGCTTGGTAACAAACTTCATTCTATTAAACCGAGCATAGGTTACTGGCCGTCTTCTTGTCATCAGTGCCGAGGTTGGGAGACTACTCTCTCCCGCCTTCGCATTGGACACACTCGTCTTACTCATGGGTATCTCATGGAGAGGCACCCTGTTCCTCTCTGTGAGCAGTGTCAAGTTCCAGTATCGATTAGCCACATTCTGTTAGACTGCCCTCTCTATCAACGAGCACGCAGAATTTACCTCCAACGTCGTCTCCGCTCTACTACTCTCTCTCTACCTTCCCTTCTTGCTGATGGACCCTCCTTTAATCCTGACTCTCTCATTGACTTCTTGACAACGATACCTTTCGCACTCCCCTCAGCCCTTTCTACCTTAATCTCTTGCTGCCCTCTACCCTTTCACCATCCACTGCCCCGCTGTTCTCCGTAACCTATTACTCATCCATCTCCCTTTTGCCACCTGATACCCTCGCTTCTTTCCTGCCTTGCAGCGCTGTATAACCCTTGTGGTTTAGCGCTTCTTTTTGATTATAATAATAATAATAATAATAAAACCCTGCAACATTCCTTTTAAATTTTATGAGGTTTGGCTAGAGAGCAGGTCGCTGAGTGATAATCCCTGAAATCAATAATATAAATTTCTCATTTAGCCTTCGTTACCTAATAAGGCCGCCCAGAACACATATTTCGATGGCTAATTTTGTCTTTGCCAAAATAAAATCATTATACGTCTGGTCATAGGACCCCATATTTCAATCTTCGCCAGAATTACACACCTCTCACTGACCAAGGTCCTGATACTCTAATCTTGGTCAAAACTGAATGTCACACACAGTGATCCAGATGCACCATGTTACATCCAAGGTTAGTGAAGCCTGGAGACATGATGATGACGGTATGATGATGACTGGCGAAAGACCAGAAGACGGGGAACTCCCAGTAACAACAATGAAAAACTTTTTCCCAGAACTGCAGACGTGTTCCCTCTGAATCACTCACTCCAGGGACATACTTGTGACCAGTTTCCAGGGTTTCTCTACTCACAGCCCAGCCGGTCAAAATTGACGATGGCTTGGTCAACCAGACTGCTGATGCTAGATGCCTGCAGGCCCACATACCCATTACTGTCTAGCTAATCTGGAACCTGTAGTTTTTTCCTTGGAAACTTTTGTTCTGGCAGTATTATTTCTGCTGGTAACAGGATGAGGAGTCTTTGACCACGGATGTTGAAACACCTCATCTTTCTTTCAAGCCTATATACAATGCTATTGCTGACCTTTGTATGTTAGAAGTGATCAAGGTCACATGACCAAAACGTTTTCTATGTCCTAGTGTTTGCTTACCTGTCTTTATATGTTATCATGATGATTGAGACATTTGTGCAACACTTGGGTATCTTTACTATGGAAACGTTTTGTCAACCAGTAGCTTCCTCAGTCCAAACAGAGAAGAATGGTAGAAGATCAGGAGTTTGAGGTAATCAGTCACTGAGTCATGGAGTCGATGTGATCAGTCCATCAGTGTCGATCAAGGTACAGCATATGCATGGAGAATGTGCTTATATATTGCAGACAGGTGAGGTGAAGCAGTTGGAGGCAGTCACCATGGAAAAATCGACAGGTAGAAGTAGGTCATGCCTACTGGTTAGGCAAGTGTAGAATTCCCTGTATCAGGATTCTAACCTATAGACATGACCTCCCTCCACCTGTGGATTTTCCCATGGTGACACCACCTCCGTTTGCTTCACTTCACTTGTCTGCAGTACATAAGCCCCTTCTCCACACATATGGTGTACTTTGATCAGGACTGATCACATTGACTCTAGGCTAAGGAAGCGATCACCTCAAACTTTTACTGATCTTCCACTATTCTTCTCTGTACTTGGATTGATGAAGTCACTGGCTGGCAAAACGTTTCCACAATAAGATACCCAAGTGTTGCACAAGTGTCTCAATCATTAACTTGTCGGTTCTCTGAACCATTTATCATGTTATCAAATACATGCCAGATAACAGGAACATGTTGCTACTACTACTTACACCAGGTCACACTACACAGGTATGTGCTACACATGTATACACACCCATCTGAGTTTTCTTCTATCTTCTTGTGAGTTCTTGTTCTTATTTTCCTTTCATCTCCATAGAGAAGTGGAGAAGAATTCATCCTCCATAAGCCATGCAACTAACATACCAGGATTAAGGAGGGCTAGTAACCTCTCCACCTGGAGGAACAATAAGGCATAATACTGTGATTAGAACAATACACAAATAACTCACACATAAGAGAAAAACTTTTGATGATGTTTTGGTCTGACTTGGAACTAGTTAAGTCCAAGTCGGACCAAAACAGCATCACAAGTTTCTATGTGCTGGTTATTTGTGTACTGAACCCCTTTTCCTGCATAAATTACTAAATATAAAAAAGAAGAAAAACTTTTTCTTCTTTTTTTCGGTCATCCTGCCTTGGTGGGAAGTCAGTGTATTAAAAAGAAATACAGTGGTCCCCCGGTATACGATATTAATCCATTCCTGAGAGCTCATCGTATGCCAAAATATCGAAAGGCGAATTAATTTTCCCCTAAGAAATAATGGAAATCAAATTAATCCGTGCAAGACACCCAAAAGTATGAAAAAAAAAAAGTTTTACCACATGAAATATTAAGTTTAATGCACACAAACTGAAGAAGACATGCACAGTTAGTAGTACTCTACTAACAATAGAATACATGACACTTGCCTTTAATGAAGATCTGGTGATGATTGATGGGATGGGAGGTGGGGAGAGTGTCGAACTTATTGTTTAGAAGGGGAATCCCCTTCCATTAGGACTTGAGGAAGCAAGTCCTTTTCTAGGATTACTTCCCTTCTTCTTTTAATGCCACTAGGACCAGCTTGAGTCACTGGACTTCTGTCGCACAACATATCTGTCCAAACAGGCCTGTACCTCTCATTCCTTTATGACTTTTCTAAAGTGGTTCACAACATTGTCATTATAATAGTCACCAGCACGACTTGCAATAGCTGTGTGAGGGTGATTGTCATCCATAAAGGTTTTCACCTTTGTCCACATTGTACACATTTCTTTAATCTGTGAAGTAGGCAACTTCCTCAATTTCTCTATCCCCTCCTCCGAAGCAGTTTCCTCAGGTCTGGCCTCTTGCTGTTGAAGATGATCTAGCAGCTCATCAGTGGTTAGGTCATCATGTCCTCCTCCACCAACTCTTCCACATCCTCCCCACTAACCTCCAACCCCAAGAACTTCCCCAATGCCACAATGGTTTCCTCAACTGGCATCCGATTCCCAGGGTTAGCCTCAAACCCTTCAAAATCCCTTTTGTCTACACATTCTGGCCACAGTTTCTTCCAAGCAGAGTTCAAGGTCTTCTTAGTCACTCCCTCCCAAGCCTTACCTATAAGGCTTACACAATTGAGGATATTAAAGTGATCCTTCCAAAACTCTTTTAGTCAATCGAGTGTCTGCGATCACTTCAAAGCACTTTTGAAACATAGCTTTTGTGTACAATTTCTTGAAGTTGGAAATAACCTGCTGGTCCATGGGCTGCAGGAGAGGAGTGGTATTAGGAGGCAAAAACTTGACCTTAATGAAGCTCATGTCCCAAGAAAGTCGCTCTGCCAAGTCTGAAGGATGACCAGGGGCATTGTCTAATACCAGGAGGCACTTAAGGTCTAATTTCTTTTCAATTACGTAATTTTTCACATTGGGGGCAAATGCATGGTGTAACCAGTCATAGAAAAATTCCCTAGTGACCCATGCCTTACTGTTTGCCCTCCACAGCACACACAAATTAGCCTTGAGGACATTCTTTTGCCTGAACGCTCTGGGAGTTTCTGAGTGATACACCAATAAAGGCTTCACTTCGCAATCACCACTAGCATTGGCACACATCAGAAGAGTAAGCCTGTCTTTCATAGGCTTATGTCCTGGGAGTGCCTTTTCCTCCTGAGTAATGTAGGTCCTGCTTGGCAATTTCTTCCAAAACAGGCCTGTTTCGTCACAATTAAACGCTTGTTCAGGTTTCAATTCTTCACTGTCTATGTAATCCTTGAATTCCTTCACATATTTTTCTGAAGGAGGGGTGTTAATGTTGCAGTTTAAAAACTGTAGTGAAAAGCACCCTTCTGGCAAGACAGTGATGGAGTGAATGATGGTGAAAGTTTTTCTTTTTCGGGCCACCCTGCCTTGGTGGGAATCGGCCAGTGTGATAATAAAAAAATAATAAAAAATAAAAAAAATTTTCAGCTGCTTTTTGGTCCAAACTGGCAGCCTCACCATGCCTAATCACACTATGTATGCCACTACAATTCTTAAATCTTTCAAACCAACCTTTGCTGGCCTTAAATTCACTCACATCACCACTAGTTGCAGGCATTTTTTAATTAAATCCTCATGCAACTTCCTAGCCTTTTCACAAATGATCGCTTGAGAGATGCTATCTCCTGCTATCTGTTTTTCATTTATCCACACCAATAACAGTCTCTCAACATCTTCTAACACTTGCGGTCTCTGTTTCGAAAACAAAAGTTGCACCTTTTGCAACAACAGCTTCCTCGATTGCCATTTTCCTGGCCACTATAGTAGCAATGGTTGATTGGGGCTTTGTATACAACCTGGCCAGCTCCGACACACGCACACGCACTCTTTTTCTCGAAGGGTTGGCACTAGAAGCTTTCTTGGGGCCCATGGCGACTTATTTTGCAGAAACAAGCACCAAAAACACTGTGATAATATGGAATGTACCGAATGTATGCTTAGATGCGAGCACACTGGCTGGCTTGTAAACACTGGCACGCACGGGGCAGTCCAGGCCACATGTGGACACGTCTTGGACGAATCGCGTGTGGCGGGTTTTTTAATGAGTGGTGAGGCAAAATTTTTGCGTTAAAATGTATCGAATACCGGATTTATCGGATACTGATGCCATCGAATACCGGGGGTCCACTGTATCCCGTATCTCTCTCTTCTCAATTTTAGAGTATATTCCAAGTGTTTTGAGGTATTCCTGTAGTTTAGGTATTGTATTGGTTCTTTGTATGCACTAAACGACCTCTTTAAATTTTCCATCTCTCTCTCTCTCCTGCCTTGAGGGGTACTGTGAGTACAGAATATGCATTTGGGATACAAGGGTACAATTGATTTCAGTACCACCATCAATGGCACCACTTCTTCAGCTTTGAAGTTTCTTATAAAGCACCAAATCATTTCCTGATCTTTGCTTCATTTGCCTAACTATGCTCTCTAAATAATAGGTCATTTGGCTTTATTATTAAGTCTTTTACATGTTTCTTTCCTTATTGAGACAGTGTATGACTCACGAAATCGTAATGACACGATTGCAAACAAACCATACCACGGGCGGGGATAAAACCTGCGACGGTCTGGAGATTTGAGACTCTGATCGCGGGTTCTATCCCCGCCTGTGGTATGGTTTGAGACAGCGTACCTGCATTCTTTATCCTATGCTCATTCTTAGTTCTTCATTCTCACCAATTCTAAGCAGTTTGAACATTGAATATGCTATCCTTTGCCTACTGAAAGACTCTAATATCTTGTAATTTTCTACTGAAGTGACTGAGGGACCCTGACAACACATTGTCACACCACCACAGAAACATCAGACAGTACTATCTGGCAGCTTGATGGGAAAGCGTTTTGCTCTCGACTGAGAGGGCCCAGGTTCAATTCTGGGTTGGGGCAAGATATACTGGCAAGTCTTTTAAAATGTGTTGCTTCTGGTCACCTTACAGTAGATACCTAGAAGCTAGCAGTTGTGGGCCACAGCCTAACAGAGGACCTAAGAACCCCAACATGGCTTGGTTGTCTTGGACTGTCCTTAGTTATTAACCCTCTGGGATTAATAACTAAGATCTTCAATATTATTCCTGAGGTCTGTAGAATGGCAGCAAACATGGCCCCAATTATTTACATGACAAAAGATGTGAGCATGTCACTGAAGGTGTACCTTTGATATATCTTTGATGAGTTTCAAGTGTTGTACAATGGTCCCTTCAGTTACAATATTAATCCATTCCAAAAGCAGTAGTGTACCTTCATAATACTGCAACTTCAGCCCCAAAATACATGACTTTATGGTAATTTGTTCCAAGGCCCCAGAAGTGCAGCTATAACTTGCAGGCACTTGCAGAAAATATAAGATCAAAATTTATGGTTCATTCCAGGTACAAAAAACTAAGATTTTTGGAATAAAAATAAAAAATAAAAAAAACCTACCTAAATCTAGCTCTGGATACCTTACTGATACTAAAAAAAAAAAATGTTTTCTGCTTATATTAAGCTCAGTTTTACAAATTACTAAATTTTTTTTAGCTACATTCTCCCTTCCTTTTTAACATTGAAACTTCATTTCTTTATAAAAAATCTGTTTTGACATTTTTGGAGGTGTAACCCTAATCTTTCCATATGTTATTGACTCTAAAGTCATGACAATCACTGAGAATGCCATTTTCAGGAAGGCAACCCATGCAAATTATAGTCGTCGACTATAATTCAACCTTAAGAAACTCACAAAATTTATATCTGTGAAGTGGAATACATTAATATTAAACCTACAGTTCTTGATCACATTCAACCAAATAAATGGGGTACTGTGGCCCAGCTAGCAAAGCTCTCACTTTACATGCTGAGGGTCTGGGTTCAATTCCTGGGAGGGTGGAAACACTAGATGCATTTCCTTACACCTACTGTCCAGTTCACCTATCAAGTAGGTACCTGGGTGTTAGTCAACTGGCGTACATTGCATCCTGGGGGACAAGACCGAGGACCCCAATGGAAATAAGACAGTCCCTTGACGAAACACTGCCTTTTTTGGGTTATCTTGGGTGGCTAACGCTCTGGGGTTAAAAATCCAAACAAAATCTTTTCTTATGTGTGTCTAATGGACATGCACAAAGAAAATATTAAAAGTAGCCTTAATTAAATTGTGAGTAGTCCCACATATCAGAAAAGTGAGTATGTATTTGTAAATCCTTAAGCAATTTCTTAGTACCAATACCTTAACAACAGAGCATCAGAAGTCAGAATATCACAAGTTGGAACATCCTAAGTCAAGGATCAACTGTAATGTAGATAAATGGTTAAAAGGACCAACTGTAATGTTACTTTGAAGATGATGTTTTGTTAGGTTTGTTCTTGGTCCTTTGCTCTTCCTCCTATACATCAATGATCTCCCCAACGCATCTCATCTTGAACCTGGTCTGTTCATAGATAACACATCTTTTGTCATCTCTCATTCTACTCTCAGTGACACTGTTAATGACTATCTCCAAAAAATATCTACGTGGATGACTACCAACAAACTCTCTCTCTTAATACTGACAAAAACTACAAGAGCTTCAAATATCCAGCTAAACATAATTAATGATCAACAGTTCTCCCATTGCAAGACACACCGAGGGTAAATTCTAAGGTCTACACCTCAACTGCAGCTTGAAATTTAATACTCACATTCAATACATAGCCAATAAGGTCTCCAAAACAGTAGGCATCCTCTCCAAGATATACATATTACTGTGTACCTCAAACAACACTACATATACTTAAATTGTACCATTCTCTAATCTACCCTTACCTCACCTATGGTATATGTGCCTGAGAATTTACTACACCAAATCACATAAACCCAACAAAAAGCTGCTGAGCAGACTATCACCCATTCCAATGCAAGACAACACACTCCCCATTCTTCAAGAGCTTAAACTTAATTAATATACGAAATATGCACTCGTACTACTGTAGAGAATCATTTATCCAAAATTATAAAATAAAAAAACCTCCAAAAATTCAAAATGTGGTGGAGGCTTGATCCTCCGTCATTCAGCCGAGACAGATGAGTTTCATGTTTGTACTAGTACCAGTTTGTTTTCAGCAGCAATTACTCACTTATTACTGATGTTTTGTGCTCTGTGGTGTGAAGATATTGTTGAAAATGTTGAAGAGGCCTATGAGCAATGGCAAAAAGAAAAAGAGGAAGCATTTATGTTTATCTATATCACAGAAAGTCAAGCTGGCAAAACCGTACAGTGGTGTAAGTGTGAAGTATCTGACTGAAGAGTCTAGCATTGGAACAACCACTGTCTACCACCTAAAGGGACAGAGGGACAAATTGCTGAAGTTCTATGGAGAAAGTGATCAACACAAGTTGATGAAAAATAAAAAAAAAACATTGCATAGAGGGAAAAATTAATATCTTGATCATGTATTGATGGAGTGGGTTCGTCAGTGTTGGAGTGAGCATATGTCACTTGACGGAATGTTGATCATGAAACAGGCAACAAAAATTTACCATGACAAACTGAATATTACCAGTAACTGAATATCCGGTTATTTTCATATAGTCGGACTTGAGTCCTGGAAATGGGAAGTACAATGCCTGCACTTTAAAGGAGGGGGTTGGGATATTGGCAGTTTGGAGGGATATGTTGTGTATCTTTATACATATATGCTTCTAAACTGTTGTATTCTGAGCACCTCTGCAAAAACAGTGATAATGTGTGTGTGGTGAAAGTGTTGAATGATGATGAAAGTATTTTCTTTTTGGGGATTTTCTTTCTTTTTTGGGTCACCCTACCTCGGTGGGAGACGGCCGACTTGTTGAGAAAAAAAAAAAAAAAAAATGAATATCCAGCAGGCTGGTTACAAAACTTTAGGAAAATGCACAACATTAAACATTTAAAGATTAGTGGTGATAAATCATCTGCTGATCATGAAGCAGCAGAGGAATTCATTGTGTTTGCCAATGATTGTTGCTGACGAAACTAACAGCAGAGCATATTTACAATGTTCTAGTGTTATTGCCCCAGAAAAACTTTGACAACAGCTGAAGAGAGAGCTCTACAGGAGTTAAAGATGCCATACACAGATTAACTGTGCTGGGATGTGCCAATGCAGCAGGCATGTATAAGTGTAAACTTACTGTGTTAGGCAAAAGCCTGCGTCCTTGCTGTTTTAAAGATGTGAACACCTTACCAGTTCATTATTATGCTAACAAAAGGGCTTGGATCACCTGGGACATCTTTTCCGATTGGTTTCACAAACATTTTGTACCAGTGGCTCGTGCCCAGTGCAAGGAAGCTGGACTGGATTGCCACGTGCAAGATTTTGTTATTCCTTGACAACTGTTCTGCTCTTCCTCCAGCTGAACTTCTCATCAAAAATAATCTTTATGGCATGTACTTTTCCCCAAATGTGACTTATTAATTCAGCCATGTGACCAAGGCATCCTTAGATCAATGAAGACTAAATATAAAGATAAATTCTTGAATAGCATGCTGGCAGCAGTGAACAAAGATGCAGGTGTGGACGGCTTCAAGGAGTTTACTCTGAAGGATGCTGTATATGCAGCTGCCAATGCATGGAATCATGTAACTGAAGACACCCTTGCACATGCCTGGCACAACCTCTGGCCTGCCACTATGTTGTGTGACGTTGATGGACAAAGTGATAAGTTTGAAGGATTCTTCATGTCAAGTGAGAAAAAAGGTAATTTCAAGTGAATATTAAAAAAGTTCTTAACACTGATAATGATGCTCCAATTGTTCATTCATTAACTGATGGTGATATAGCTGAAAGGGTTCTGAATCAAGGTTATTCTGATAATAGTGATAATGAAGATGAGACTGTTAACACAGTGGAAAAGTTGCACACAGACAACATGGTGAAAATGTGTGATGAACTTACTGAAGGACTAGAGCAGCATGCATTCATAACAGAACAAGAAATCATGTCAGTGTATAAAATCAGAGAGACTGCTATGACGAAAATCATTGTTTTGAGGCAGATGACACTGGAAGAAACATTAAAAAAAAAAAACATCAGGTACAGTGCTTCCTCATCCTTAGGACATCCACTTCCAGGCACCTCAACTGCTTCTAATGTTCCTCCTCAAAGTGATGTCATCAATGATGTAGTCTCTCCCTCAAGTTTCTCAGGCTTGGTGTAGTTGTAGTGTCTGGGCATGCATTTATTTTCTTTTGTAATCAGTGAACATATTATATTTTGATACAGTACCTGCATTTCAACCTGGGTATCATCCCCATGCTGTCCTCTATTACCGATGCAAATGTACAAATACTAAAACATCTGAAACAATACAAAATCTGAAACAATTCTGGTCCCAAGCATTTAGATAAAGGATTCTCAACTGTATATAAAAAGAACTTTCAGCTCCAACATAAACCCCTCTCTGAACTTTTCCTTGATCTCTGCAACAGAACACACACGGATAAAACAAGACACAAAACCCTCTGACATTACCCCCACCTAAAAACTCAATGAGCATAAAAGACCCTAAGATCTAGAATTCAGTGTCCAAAACATTGAAAAGCCTCCTGTCTGGCAACCAATTCAGAGTTATTGTAAAAAAAGCACCTCATCTCCCTAACGCAACTGAAACAGCAATATGCTACGTCACACAAAATCAGGCCCCATGGCCTTGTGGCAAAAGCTCTCGCTTCACACGATGTGTGTCCGGGTTTGATTCCCGGAGAAGGGGTAGAAACCTTAGACCTGTTTTCTTACACTGGTTATCTATGTTCACCTATCAGTACAATGGGTACCTGGGTGTTAGTCAACTGATGTGGGTCACATCCTGAGACAATTATTTTATTTTTTTTATTATTATCACACTGGCCGATTCCCACCAAGGCAGGGTGGCCCGAAAAAGAAAAACTTTCACCATCATTCACTCCATCACTGTCTTGCCAGAAGAGTGCTTTACATTACAGTTTTTAAACTGCAACATTAACACCCCTCCTTCAGAGTGCAGGCACTGTACTTCCCATCTCCAGGACTCAAGTCCGGCCTGCCGGTTTCCCTGAACCCCTTCATAAATGTTACTTTGCTCACACTCCAACAGCACGTCAAGTATTAAAAACCATTTGTCTCCATTCACTCCTATCAAACATGCTCACGCATGCCTGCTGGAAGTCCAAGTCCCTCGCACACAAAACCTCCTTTACCCCCTCCCTCCAACCTTTCCTAGGCCGACCCCTACCCCGCCTTCCTTCCACTACAGACTGATACACTCGAAGTCGTTCTGTTTCGCTCCATTCTCTCTACATGTCTGAACCACCTCAACAACCCTTCCTCAGCCCTCTGGACAACAGTTTTGGTAATCCCGCACCTCCTCCTAACTTCCAAACTACGAATTCTCTGCATTATATTCACACCACACATTACCCTCAGACATGACATCTCCACTGCCTCCAGCCTTCTCCTCGCTGTAACATTCATCACCCATGCTTCACACCCATATAAGAGCATTGGTAAAACTATACTCTCATACATTCCCTTCTTTGCCTCCAAGGACAAAGTTCTTTGTCTCCACAGACTCCTAAGTGCACCACTCACCCTTTTCCCCTCATCAATTCTATGATTCACCTCATCTTTCATAGACCCATCCGCTGACACGTCCACTCCCAAATATCCGAATACATTCACCTCCTCCAGACTCTCTCCCTCCAATCTGATATCCAATCTTTCATCACCTAATCTTTTTATCCTCATAACCTTACTCTTTCCTGTATTCACCTTTAATTTTCTTCTTCTGCATACCCTACCAAATTCATCCACCAATCTCTGCAACTTCTCTTCAGAATCTCCCAAGAGCACAGTGTCATCAGCAAAGAGCAACTGTGACAACTCCCACTTTATGTGTGATTCTTTATCTTTTAACTCCACGCCTCTTGCCAAGACCCTGAGACAAAACTGACCTAATTTGCCTGAAATGCCCTGCATAACAAGTGGCTTTCTATATTTTTTTTTTTTTTTTTTTTTTTCAACAAGTCGGCCGTCTCCCACCGAGGCAGGGTGACCCAAAAAAGAAAGAAAATCCCCAAAAAGAAAATACTTTCATCATCATTCAACACTTCCACCACACTCGCACATTATCACTGTTTTTGCAGAGGTGCTCAGAATACAACAGTCTAGAAGCATAAACATATAAAGATACACAACATATCCCTCCAAACTGCCAATATCCCAAACCCCTCCTTTAAAGTGCAGGCATTGTACTTCCCATTTCCAGGACTCAAGTCCGACTATATGAAAATAACCGGTTTCCCTGAATCCCTTCACTAAATATTACCCTGCTCACACTCCAACAGATCGTCAGGTCCCAAGTACCATTCGTCTCCATTCACTCCTATCTAACACGCTCACGCACGCTTGCTTTCTATATATGTAGTAGTATTTCATTGATGTCAGCTATGGTCTGTATGCCAAGTAACAAATAACAACAATAAATATGAAGGTTGAAGAAGCAATCAAGGACTGGAATCAGAACATGCACACTCGACTAAATGAATACCTTGATTTCCAAGACGACAAAACTGAACAAGATAAGTTGTCTGATGCAGTAATAATAAACAGTCCACACATTCCTAGTGACATAACACAAGCACAGTGCAAAGAAACTGCTATCAGGATAATACAGAACCACGTACAAGTCATCGTGCAAAACAATGAAATCAAAGAAACACGTTTGCTAGGAAAACCAGGAAGTAAACACAGTATAATGATCCGACTTCATTCATACGATAAAAGAAAGGACCTAATTAAATCAGCAATTACAATGAAAAATGGAGTGTACATAAATGAGTGTCTAACAAAAAAACGTCAAAACCTTCTGTTCAGGCTGAGAAAACTTAAACAGGAAAACAAAATACATCAGTGTTTCACGCGAGATGGGAAAATACTAGTAAGGAAAACATCAACAGGACAACAATATACTATCTCAAATGAACACGATTTCTCTACCTTCCTTAGAAAAGCTGACATTTCTGTAACAGATTAGATAAGTGCCCTTAATACATATATACGTGTGGTGCATATAGTGTACGTTACTATTATATTGTACATTATTATTTTTATTATTTTTCATCACTAGCTAATGAAATACCTCCAATACTCTATACTTCTTTCTTACTGCTATTAATTGCTCATAATTTTAAATTACAAGTCAAATCTTACTCGAAATTAATAATATTCATTATTCTTACCTGTCCATTTAATTTTGTTTATCACTACTTGTTTTTTTAGTCACTTTTCATTGTGTATGCAATTAGTGTATATTCCAATTACTTTTTTGCAAGTACCAAAACTATCTTTTGCTAGCTAGTACCAACTACCTCATTTTTTTTACTTTTATTGTGCAATAAACTGCTCAATTTATTTAATATTACAAATCAGATCTTACTCCTAAACCAATATTATTTCATAGTGACCACCTGTCCATTTAACTTTGTTTACCATTACTTAATTTTAGTCCCTTATATATTTTCTCCTTTATTTTAGCTTTATATAACTACCCTAGTTTATACATTCACAATTGTTAAAATAATCAAGGTGCTATTCTCAGGTGCTAAAGTAGAATAAGTTCACAATTTTGCCATTATATTCCAAAGTTCATTTATTTGATTACCACTTTATTGTTCACCACAACTTACATTAGTCCCTTTTATATTATTATTTTATACTATAATTCTAACTTTAAAGAATTACCTTTATAGTACTACCTACTATCATATTCCCAAGCTCCATTATTTGATTATCACTTTATTTGTATTAGTCCCTTTTATATTGTCTCCTTTATTTTAGCTTAAAAAAAAAAAAAAAAAAAAAAAAAAACTACCTTAGCTCATTATTTTACATTTGTTAAATAATTCAGGTGCTATTTTTTAGCTTAAGACTATTTACTTTGTTTTATACTTAATTCTAACTATAGATTCACTACAAATCTTATGATTACAAGCATTGATCCTGATACCAACCTCTTATTTAATGACTTAAATGAATCAAACAGTTACTGTAATTACTACACTGCAGAACAATCAAAGGCACTTCTCAGTGCCAACAACAACATAACTATCTTTAACTACAATATCAGATCTTTAAGCAAGCATTACGATGACCTCATAGCATTACTAAATTCCTTACATGCCAATATGTCCATCATTACACTAACTGAAACCTGGCTAAAGCCTGATAGTACAGATGTCTATGCCATTCCTGGTTACACAGCCATACACAACTGTAGGCCAGACCAACAAGGGGGTGGCACAGCCATATACTACTCAGACCAACTAGAATGTATCACTAATACTTGCACAAGGGATGAACATGGGGAATATATAATAGCCAAATTCAAATCCAAATACCTACAAAAACCTCTCACATTGATAAACATTTACAGAGTTCCACAGTCAAACATTAGCCAATTTAGTCAAAACCTAGGAAGTATGATAACTGATGCACGCATGAACAAAGATCACTTACTACTCTCAGGTGACTTCAATATAAATCTCCTGCAAGACCAGGACCCACACGTTACTGAATTCACAAACACAATGAGTAACTGTATGTTGCTACCAACAGTAACAAAACCTACAAGAGTTACAGAGACTAGTGTTTCCCTACTTGACCACATCTGGACCAACACCATATCCCCTTTAAAATCAGGCATAATTACAGATAATACCACAGACCACTACCCTACTTTTCTCATAACAACTCTTGGTAAATTACCCCAAGACACTACTAAAGTCACCTTCAGACTTCACAATGAGGCAGCCATTAATAACTTCACAACAGCAGTAGCAAACATTGACTGGTACACTGAGCTAGAAATCTGTACAGATATTGACGAATGTATTAATAATTTTCTAAAAAAGACCCAATACCTCTATAACAAGCACTGCCCTAAAAAAACTAAACAGATGACAGCTAAGAGACTGAACAGTCCCTGGTTAACACCCAGCATTCTCAAATCCATAAATACAAAACACCAATATGAAAAACAGTACAGAATGGGTCACATAACCAGAGACCAAACAAAACGTTACTCGTCAATCCTAACCAGCCTGATAAGAAGGGCAAAAAAATTGTATTATGAGAACAGATTATCCAACTTACGAGGTGATATAAAAAAGACCTGGAAAACCCTATCAGAAATTCTAGGAACAAAAAAGATATCACGAAATAGCGAAATAAAATTAGCAAAATCAGATGAACCCCAACTCCCACCAACAGAAACAGCAAACAGACTCAATGACTTCTTCTCCACTATAGGACAAAACCTTGCCAATAAAATCCCAAGCTCAGATACCCCACCAAATGACTACCTCACTGGCAACTACCCGAACACACTGTTCCTAGCTCCGACTAACCCTTACGAAGTCTCCCTTATTATCAACACACTAAAAACAAGGCAGGAGATTTAAATACCTTACCACCCTTTATATACAAAAAAGTGTCACAAGTGCTATCACCAATCATTGCAACACTCTTTAACAAATCCATTGAATCCTCCACCTTCCCTACAGTACTCAAAATAGCAAGGGTCACCCCGATCCACAAAGGAGGAGACCAAACAGAGTTGAATAACTATAGGCCAATATCCAACTTACACCCTCTCTCAAAAATCTTCGAAAAATTAATTCATAAACGAATCTACTCCTACCTTATCTCCCAAAACATACTCAACCCCTGCCAATTTGGATTCAGGCCAAATAAAAATACTAATGATGCTATTATACACATGCTAGAACATATATACACTGCAATAGAGAAAAAAGAAGTCCCACTGGGGATCTTCATTGACTTACGTAAAGCTTTTGATACAGTTAACCATGACTTGCTCCACGTAAAATTGTCACACTATGGTATAAGAGGGCACTCCCTCAACTACCTCAAGTCATACCTCAGCAACAGAAGCCAATATGTGTATGCAAATGGGGCAAACTCTTCTGCACAACCAATTACAGTTGGTGTCCCACAGGGAAGTGTCCTTGGCCCTCTTCTCTTTCTCCTATACATAAATGACCTACCAAATGCTTCGCAATTACTCAAACCCACACTATTTGCAGATGACACTACATACGTCTTCTCCCACCCGAGCCCAGTCACGCTAGCCAATACTGTAAATACCGAATTACAGAAAATATCTACCTGGATGAGGACTAACAAACTTACACTAAACATTGACAAAACCTACTTCATTCAGTTTGGTAACAGAGCTACAGATGTCCCTCTTAACATAATGATAAACGGATCACCTATCACAAAGCTAACAGAGGGAAAATTCTTAGGAATCCACCTTGATAATAGACTCAAATTTCATACACATATACAACAAATTTCTAAGAAAATTTCCAAGACTGTAGGCATACTATCGAAGATACGGTACTATGCTCCACAGTCAGCCCTCCTGGCCCTATATCACTCTCTTATTTACCCCTATCTCACCTATGGAATTTGTGCATGGGGCTCAACAACAAGTAACCATCTCAGACCACTAATTACCCAACAAAAGGCTGCAGTTAGAATGATAACAAATTCTCACTATAGGCAGCACACTCCACCAATATTCAATACACTAAACCTATTCACCATACAAAACATTCATACTTATTACTGCACCTATTACATACATAGAACACTTAACTCTGATATTAACCCTCCCCTCAAACATCTCCTTGCCAACCTCAACAGAACACATGACCATAACACAAGGCACAGATCACTCTTTGATGTTCCTCGTGTCCATCTCACACTATGCAAAAACTCAATGCACATAAAAGGCCCTAAAATCTGGAACTCATTACCTGTAAATATAAAAGAAACACTACCTGTTTATAAATTCAAGTCCCTTCTCAAAGATCACTTACTCACCCAAAACCAAATAAATACTGAATAACTGAACCTTATAAATTGTATATCTTAAATGTTTCTCACAATTATATCACATAAATGTTAAACCTAAAACCCAATCTAACTTTATTATTTTTTAAATACACTACCTAACAGAATACTCCATTCTACTGAATGTACAACAATGCATACAACCATATGACCTGTCTTTGTAATACTCACTTGTGCTTTATAGTAATCTGTATACATTAAAGTTTTATCACTGATGTCACCATTGCTTAGTTCATCTTAAGTTAATTTTAAGCCAGCCCGTAATGCTATGCATAGTATAAGTGGCTTTGGCATGCTGCTCTTATCTGTATTTTTTGTACCTCTGTATGTGTGCTCAAATTTTTAAATAAATAAATAAATAAATAAATAAATTAGCTCATTCAATTCTGCCCCACTGTATCTAAATTGTATCTTCATCTCTATTTAATCACTCCACAAAACTAAAGATCAATGAATCAGTTTGAAATAATAAGTCATACTTTTGAAATTGTACAATTTGCTCACTAGCTACCTTTCTTATTATACATATGACTGCAGTTAACTGAGTAAGAACTCCTACTAATTAGTTTATGTCTAAATCTTAAGTAACTTTTAAGCATTAGCATTAGCTTGCCCAAAAACTTTGCATATTATCAGCTTTCTTTTGTGCCTACCAATATTTTCTTACATGTAAACTACATTATTTGTACTGCATTAAGAAATAAAAATTTGTATTTGTATTTATGAGTAGTTCTACTGTACCAGTAGCAGCCCCAAGCGGCACATTTCAGTCACATAACACCAGAACAGTCAGGATACCACCAAGGTAACTATTACCAAGAATGCCTACCCAAGGGCAGAGTGATTCAATCGAGACTGCAGTGAGAACAGAAAAGGCAAAATGTTGCAGCAACTTGTCTGAAGAGGATGAAGGAGGAAGAAGTCAAGAAAAGAGATATGGCATTCATAAAGTGCCCAATCTGCCTGCTCAAACTGCCATTAGGGGCAACAAGGGGGTTAGGTGTAACAACAAGAAATAAGGCGAATAGGGAACCGACCCTTATCATGAAGTCCAGCACTATAGAAAGAAAGACTGAGAGCTCTATACAAGAAAGAGTAAAAGTGTTGGGGTGAAAATCTGTAGGGGTACCAGTATTTAAAACAGAGAGAGGGAGAGAAGTGAGAAAAGCCTCCAAGTGGTCCCCATAAGTCCCATTGGGACCCTCCACAGAAGAAATGATAAGTGTTAAAATTACCCAATAAAAGTAGTAGCAGAGGTAAAGAGGAAATAAAAAAATGGATGTCAGGGATAGATAACAGGCATGAAGAGGAAAGATACAAAAAGACCATGTGCCACTTGCCAAAATAGACAAGTGCTGTAGTATAATGAACCAGAGTACAGACAGACAGCTGAAAATAAGGTGTATCAATGTGCACAAGACATGCACACTTATTAAATGTCTCACTGGGAAAAGGATCAAGTGATTGTAATAAAACAGCCAGAGTTAGGAAGGTCAACATTAGAACACAATTTTGGTTCTTGTAAGCAGATACAAACAGGAGAAAACATGGAGAGCAACACTTGCATCACCCATCGATACCCCTGTATCCTCTGATATTCCCATTAGTAAACAGGAAGACAATGGCAACAAAGTAAGCAGTGGCTGGGGGGATGGTGATGAATGGATGTCCACAACTGTCACTGACTCAGAGGTGAGGAAAGTTAAGCATGAAGGAACAATAGGTTGGGAGAGAGTTTTGGTGGTGGGGGGGCAGGACTCTTTTGGGCCTTGAAGGAATTACAGTAAGAAATGACAGCTTTGGCAGGAAAGGCTGTGTGGACAAAGAAAGACATGGAATAGAAAACAAAGTATGGAGAAGGCGAAAAGGTAGGAATGTCAGAGACAAGGTGACTGTAGGGAAGGGCACAACAGAGACCCAAAGGCACTGAGCAACTCTAGAGAAGAACCATGGAAGTCTTCCCTGGAGGTGGAGGTGAGAGACTGCCATAGCAAAGTTTTTTTTTTTTTTAAGACAATTTCACATTTCCATAAGAAATGGTTCGGAATATATATGGGATGAGCTTCTCCATAGTTAAGGCAAGCAAGGGGCCAACTGCTGGATGGATTATTATGGTCAACTGCACTGCAACCAAGCATTCTGCAACTGACCAAATCACCACCAATTTCTGTGATGTTGAAGCATAGGGAGTAATTCCTGCACTTGTATTTAAATGTTGTCCTGCTACATGAACTGAGGCTGGCAATACTGGCAATACTTTGACCTCATGCAGGAAACACACAGTTTTCTTTGATGACTAGGAGGTTGTGGAGCTTTAGTTGCTCCTGAATGTCCAGGCCCCAGTGTATCAAGTCAATTGGACTGTAGTATGTGGAATGAGGACAGTACTGCTAGAAATGAAAGAAGAATGTCTATGTATTGTGACTGACAGTAGAGGAGGAAAAGATTGTGAGCTCTCTCAGCATTCTTCACAGAGACAATGCACATTTCACCTCTTGAAGGCATGATAGGATATACAGTGGACCCTCGACCAACGATGGCATCGCATAACATTAAATTCGCCTAATGATACATTTTAACGCTAACATTTTGCCTCGGCTAACGCTAAAAAACTCGCCTAATGATATTCGTTCTCGGGTACCAATTAATATCGTTAGGTGAGGGTCCACTGTATTTTGCCCAACATGCCTCAAGAGTGCTTTGTAAATGCTATGGTCAGTGAGGTAATCAGTAGATGTCATAGACTGGAGAGATTTTTGATCAGAATTGTCCTTGCAATGCAGTTTCAAGTGAAAGAGGTTATTAAACCATTAATAACCCAACAAAAAGCTGCTGTGCGGATGATAACCAATTCCTTTGCCAGATGACACACCCCACCGCTCTTCGAGACTTTAAACTTACTTAATATACAAATCATGCATTCATATTATTGTGCCTACTATATATATATGGAACATTAAACTCCAATATAAACCCTCCTATAAAGTTTTTCTTCTTCTCTTTTTTAGTAAATGTCTACAGGAGAAGGGGTTACTAGCCCATTGCTCCCGGCATTTTAGTCGCCTCATACGACACGCATGGCTTACGGAGGAAAGATTCTTTTCCACTTCCCCATGGACAAATTTCTGGGCGCGAGGGCAGTGACTGTCGTGAGGACATACTGGGGGAGCGGCAAATGCTCTGCGAGAAGTGCACGTTGTCAAGGCGGAAGGACATCTACCAGCGTGCCTTTGTTCCCTTATTATTGGGAGGGATTCTGTAGTGGAAGGAAGGCGGGGTAGGGGTCGGCCTAGGAAAGGTTGGAGGGAGGGGGTAAAGGAGGTTTTGTGTGCGAGGGGCTTGGACTTCCAGCAGGCGTGCGTGAGCGTGTTTGATAGGAGTGAATGGAGACGAATGGTTTTTAATACTTGACGTGCTGTTGGAGTGTGAGCAAAGTAACATTTATGAAGGGGTTCAGGAAAACCGGCAGGCCGGACTTGAGTCCTGGAGATGGGAAGTACAGTGCCTGCACTCTGAAGGAGGGGTGTAGTGTAAAGCACCCTTCTGGCAAGACAGTGATGGAGTGAATGATGGTGAAAGTTTTTCTTTTTCGGGCCACCCTGCCTTGGTGGGAATCGGCCAGTGTGATAATATAAAATAAAAAAAATAAACCCTCCTCTCAAACTTCCTGATAGCTACAACAGAACACACAGATACAGCACAAGGCACAAAACTCTCTTCAACATCTCATATCCATCTCACTCTATGCAAAAATGCAATGCACATAAAGGGGCCATAAGATCTGGAATTCACTGCCTGAACCACCAAAAAGTCCCCTGCCTGCCAACCAATTTAGGGTTTTACTTAAAAATGATCTCATCTCCCAAAATTAAACTATACTAAATCATTCAACCCGTCTGAAACGATTCAAAAAATCCCCCAAAAAACTTAGGACCACTTGATCAATCTAAAGCATTAATACGTGATAAAAATTGTAGTGTTGTAACATTGAAAACTGTACTAATCGTAATATTGTTATTTGTGTTCTGCTGTCTCACTACTATAAATCTTATTAATTACAAAATTATTGGCTACTTCTCTTTAGTAATAAGGTAAATTAATGAATAATAAAAATTTACCACTCCATAAGCTATATCTAGTGTTAAGTAATCTGTAAGCATTAGTATTAGTCTGCCTGATATGCTCAGGTATGTTAGTGCTGTCTTTGTACTTAACATTTTGTAAAATGTTAATAACACATTGTAACCTTAGCAAAGAAATAAGAATTTGTATTTGTGGTAGATCCTTAAGCATAAATACCATAGATCAGGTAAGGATAGATGAAAGAGTAATACAAAGTGAGTAATGTTGTTTGATGTATAAAGTAACGTAGATAAATAAGATACGTACAGTGGTACCCCGAGTTTCATACAGCTCCCAACTCGAACAATTATGTAAGTGTATTATTGTAAGGGCTTTTGTAAGTGTATTTTTGGGGGTCTGAAATGGACTAATCTAATTTACAATATACCTTGTGGGAACAAATTTGTTCCGTAATGGCACTCGAAAAGCCTTCTGGAACGAATTATGTACGAAACTCGGCATACCAATGTACATGTGAAATGTGGTTAAGTAAGACACCTGACGAAACATTTTGCCTGTGCAGCTGGCTTCACTAGTCAAATACAGAGATGAGCCAAACTCCTGGAAGCATCAGTGTTGGTGGAAGACAATCAGACAAAATGGAGAGGTAGGTTGATGTAATCAGTCCGTCACTCTAAGTGCAAGATGATCAGTCTCTTAGCTTAACCCTTTCAGGGTCCAAGGCCCAAATCTGGAGTCACGCACCAGTGTCCAAGATATTTCAAAAAAAAAATTTGTTATTTTTTCTTATGAAATCGTAGAGAATCTTTTTGTGAAGGTAATAAAACAAAAAGTACGAAAATTGGTGGAAAATTGACGAAATTATGCTCTCGCGAATTTTGATGTGTCAGCGATATTTACGAATCGGCGATTTTGCCGACTTTGACTCCCATTTTAAGCCAATTACATTATTCCAATCAACCAAATTCTTAGCTATTTCACTAGTATTACTTCTAATCTATCGATTGAGCACAAGAAATCGCCAAGTCAACTGTTTCAACTACAAAATAAAGTGATCGGAAATTGTTAATTTGGCCAATTTAACACAAAGTTCAAAATATTCCAATTTCAAAATAGGGTCCAGAATGAACAATGTAGGCATTCCTGGCACTAAACTAACATTTCCTCTGTTCATTAGTTATGTTTTGAGGCTTTACAAATAAATTCCATTTTGATTTTTTATTCACATAATGAATTTTTATTCACACCAAAAAATAGAAGATTTACTGTTATGCAATACTGTAATAATTGTATAAATATCATCACCATATTTGTGAATGTATATTAGACCCACCAGCTGATGTGTATTAGACGTGTGAGGTCGTTTGTTTACTCTTGAATATCGGCAAAAATTTAACATTTCCGCTACTTTGAGCTCAGTTTCAAGCCATTTCCAATGCTAAAACCAATCAAAATCAAATCTATTTCTGTAATATGTCTTCCATTCTATCAAATGAGACCAAGGAATCGCAAATACAACTATAAAAAACATACGAAAAAACACTGCAAAGTTGCTGTTTTAATCGAAAAATCATGATTTCATTTTTTTTCTCTCATTATGCACAGTGTGCTGCAGGATCTGTTTTATGTGGTGCACACATACCACATAGATGTATTCTCTCATATCTAGGCCCAAATGTACCACTCACAGTTTATCAGAGTGAGCTGAGCTCATGGCGTAGATCTACGGTTTGGACCCTGAACGTAAAGCCGTAGATCTACGGGACGGACCCTGAAAGGGTTATAGCAGTAGTAGTTTCCCAAAGACTTATATACAGGAAGTTGATGTGTAGCAGTTTGGTGATGAGATCACAGGAGTTGGGCCCACTAGAGGAATAAGGTTATGTTAAACAGTGTTAGCAAGAGAGTTGCTGAAAACATCCCTTGTGCCAAGATACCATCACGTCAGACAAATATCACATTATAAATGGCATACAGTACCAACAAGTTGATAAGACATGTGCAACACTAGAAACCTTTATTGACAAAACATTTCATCAATAAAGATTCCTAATGTTGTGCAAGAAAGGTATAAAATACCTACATTAAGTAAGACACATGTGCAACATTTGGATATCTTTATTGTAGATGTTTCGTCATCCAGTGGCTTTATCAATACAGATTCTAGGACATAATTAGAGGACAGTAGAACTATATACAAAAGAAGAGGTAATCAGACCCTCAGCCTTGGAGTTAGTGTTTACAGCATCGTGGTGGTGGAGAATCTGAAGCAAAGGCAAGGAGACTGGTGGTTATACAGGCGTCAGTGGATAGGGACGTGTAGCAGACGAGAGCATAGTCACTGGTAGGTGGGATTCCCCAGTGGAAGTAGGTCCTACCCAAAGAGATGGGTTAGTTGTAGTAGCCGTGAAGAAGGTCTTGTAGATGTCCTCTGAACCATGATGTTGCAGTGTCTGACAACATCATGGAATCTTGGTTCAGAGGACATCTACAAGACCTTCTTCACGGCTACTACGACTAACCCATCCCTTTGGGTAGGACCTATAACCGCCAGACTCCTTGCCTTTGCTCCAGATTCTCCACCATCACAATGCTGTAAACACTAACTCCAAGGCTGAGGGACTGATTACCTCATCTTTTGTATATAGTTCTACTGTCTTCTAATTATGTCCTAGAATCTGTATTGATAAAGCCACTGGATGGCAAAACGTCTACAATAAAGATATCCAAATGTTGCATGTGTCTTAGCTTACATTCCTAATGTTGAACACAGGTCTTACTTATTAACTTACCGGTACTGTATATCTACTTGTCAAATTAAAGGTATTGTGTATCTACCTATCAACTTATTAGTATTGCATATTTACTTATTAAAGCGTACATAGTAACGTATCTTATATACGTAATGATAATTATTCAGGTAGAAATCTTTATGAACTCATCATTAAGAGTATTAACCCTTTGACTGTTTTGGCCGTATATATACATCTTACGAGCCACCGTTTTTGACGTATATACTATACTCATAAGTTCTAGCGGCTTCAAATCAAGCAGGGGAAAGCTGGTAGGCCCACATGTGAGAGAATGGGTCTGTGTGGTCAGTGTGCACCATATAAAAAAAATCCTGCAGCACGCAGTGCATAATGAGAGAAAAAAAAATCTCCAACCGTTTTTTTAATTAAAATGCCGACTTTGTGGTCAATTTTCGTATAGTATTTATGGTTGTATTCTCATTTTCTTGGTCCCATTTGATGAAATGGAAAACATATTATAGAAACAGAGGTGATTTTGATTGGTTTTACTATGAAAAGAACCTTGAAATGGAGCTCAAAGTAGGGAAAATGTTTGATTTTTGCCGATGTTCAGAAGTAAACAGATGATGTCATTTTCCAATAAATGTCCAAGTAGCCATTCTAATACGCAGTCATGAATGGGTTGACATTATTTATACAATTATTACTTTACCGCAGTAGTCTGCATAACAGTAAATCTTCAATTTTTTTTTTGAATAAAAATTCAAAATAGAAAGCAAGAGTAATATCAGAGGGGCTTGGAGATGTGACTAATGAACAAAGAAAATGTTATTTTAGAGCCAGGAATGTCTGCACTGTTCATTCTGGACCCTATTTTGAAATTGTCATATTTAATTTTCATGGAATTGGCCAAATTGCAAATTTCTGACCACGTTATTGGGTAGTTGAAACCTGTAAATGGGCAGTTTCTTGTACTCAATCGACAGAAAAAATGGAGCTCTAAAGAAACAGCTATGAGTTTGGTCGACTGGAACAATAGAATTAGCCGAAAATAGGGCTCAAAGTGGGCGAAATCGCCGATTTGTAAATATCGCCGAGGTCACTAACTTCGCGAGAGCGTAATTCCATCAGTTTTCCATCAAAGTTCGTTCTTTTGGTGTCATTACAATCGGGAAAGTATTCTCTATCATTTCATAAGAAATTTTTTTTTATTTTTTTGAAATTTTGCGACACCAGGAGACACCTCAGGATTTGGGGTTGCGACAGTTAAGGGGTTAATGAGAGAAACTGGATCTGAATAAGAGATGACGAAAGTTGTGTCATCTGCAAACAGAACAGATTTAAATACCTGGGATGCATTAAAAAGGTCACTGATGTAGATGAGGAAAAGCAGAGGGCCAAGAGCACCACCCTGAGGTACCTGTATACTGATAGGTTGAATTGACGAGGCTGTCATTTACGTAAACATGTTGCTATCTGCCGTTAAGGTAGGATTTTAAGTAAGTAAATGTATGACCTCTAATACCACAGTGCTGACGAATGAGACACTCGTTCAACATCTAGGGAATTTTATTATGGAATCGTTTTGCCAGCCCTTGGCTTCTTCAGTCCAATACAGAGAAGAACGGTGGAAGAGGAGGAGGAATTTGAGGTAATCAGTCCCTCAGCCTGGAACTAATGTGTTCAGTCCATGTATAACCTATAATAATGACCTACTTACACTAGCGAATTTTTCCCCTGGCTCTTTATCGTTTGCTACCAAAATAAGCAACTCAGATGAAGGAATAAACAGAAATATAAGTATGCAAGGTGATGACAAAATACATACTATCAATTCTGAAACAACAACAGGAAAGTTCAGTAAGTTTCAGGTAAGTTAATGTTGTGATCAGAAAACTGGAACCCAATAAGGCAATTATCATAACAGCTAAGAAATTAATGGGGTGGATAATGAAAGCTTTCAAAACAAAGGAAATAGTGCCAAAAGTGACACTATTCAAAGTGCTAATGCTCTCTTGCTTGGAGTACTGATCAGTTTTGAAATCTGTTCAGGGCAGAAAAAGAGATCAGAACTGAAACAGATCAAAAGATCATTTATTTGCCCAGCACAGAATCAATAAAGAAATTGAATTACTGGGAATGACTGAACAGGTATTTCTTAAGAGTGGAAGAGAGATACATGCAATATATACCTGGAAGGTGCTTGAGAGTCTGGTCCCAAATCTGTAGAGAAAGATATGGAACAAATGTGTAGAATAAACTCCATGAACACTATTGATATCCACGGTCCTAGACCTTTTAATATCTTACCAAAAGACATCAGAAACACTGCCAGAACATTTGTAGAAGTCTTCAAGAGAAATCGTAAAAATTTCCTCCACCAACTGCCAGATCAACCAGGCCAGTAGGCTGCCAGTAGTAAGAGCCTGGTTGACCAGGCAAGCACCAGACAAGCCTGGCTGGGCTGTGAGAGGAAGAAAACTATTGAAACCCATCAAAGATATACAAATATTATATACTGTACAGAGTATGGACCATGTTGTTGTCAATAGGTAAAGACTTGTAAATTTTAAATTCGTGTATATGCAATCAAATTTAAGATATTAATAATAAAAATAAAAGCACTTGCCTACCAAAAAACTACTGACAAATCTCTAAGTAGCTCCTTTACAAGTTACCCCTTGTACTCTTGAGACACTATGATTCCAAGTCTCTAAATTGCTTTGACATGTATAATTCTAACATATAATATATTTGGCAAGTACTGCATTATACTGTATTACAATATAGTTTACTCTTGTCTAACGATCTAAAGAAGGACCAGACAAAAGGTTTATTAAAGGATATATTTATCATACCTATGTCTACAGGTGGGCACAGCTCACCTGTAACATCATCTCCAAGCTGCTACACCTCACCTTCCAGTATATAAGCCTCTGGATACAAACTTCTGCTTTAGGATAATTGCATCAAATTACCTCTCCACTTCATTTTCAAACAAAGCTGATCTCTCCAAGAGTGTAATTCATCTCTATATTCAACTGATGAACCCTGCAGCACAGGCAAAATATTTTATCAATAAAGATTATTAATGTTGCATGTGGGTCTTACTCTTCGACTTCTCAGTAATATATATCATATATATGATACTTCTTGATAATGTTATATCCAATCATAGTGTCATTACTTTTAGTGTTGACACTTCAGTGCCACTTTCTTGCAAGCACATACTGTATTTTCATAATTATAGAAATCTTGATCTGGATCATAATGTAATGAGAGATGCCTTGAACAAGGTGGAGGCATCTGGACTGTCTGTTGACCAGTTATCAAACACTCATGATGAGGTCTTTGTGGCTGTGACTAGTATCTTATGGTGTGTTATCACTTAAAGATCTTTATTTGTGATTTTTGCAACTTGGTATGAATCCTCTACTGCCCAGTTCAGTAGGCCTTGGAGTACAGAGAATTGATGGCATAGTTTCCATACTTCAGGATCATGGTCTGATATACAGGAGCCCAAAAGTGGTCATGAATAGTGTACTGGCTCATAAGGTGGAATATTATGGAGAAAAAATCAATCCTGTCTTGGTAATGAGAAGCTTTTGTTCACCCATCTAAATGACCTGCTTGGTCATACAACCAAATCTGCTATGCCTACCTTAGATTCTGCTTTTAAGATGGCTTCAGCTTTCTGATTATTTTTGTTAGAGAACAGGGAATACTTGCTTGGATTTGGATTTAACTCAAGTGGGTGAAGAGAACTCTTGACTGTTCTGATCTGTAATGTATCATGGATTACACTTTCTCAGTGTGGTCCCGTTGGCAAGGAGGGAGTTCCAGGGTATATCAAAGATTCTAAGATATATTGTGCATAACAACCTAAAAAAGAGTCAAAGATCTTGCCCACATATGAATATGTTGTTCCTATTTTACCTGTGTTGAGTAATCATTGTTTTTAAAGCGAGCGTTTTCCAAAGGAAGCCTCGATTTGGAGAACGTGTCAAGAGTATTGTCCTGTTTCAAATCATATACAGTGGACCCCCGCTTAACGATCCCCTCCAAATGCGACCAATTATGTAAGTGTATTTATGTAAGTGCTTTTGTACATGTATGTTTGGGGGTTTGAAATGGACTAATCTACTTCACAATATTCCTTATGGGAAAAAATTCGGTCAGTACTGGCACCTGAACATACTACTGGAATGAAAAAAGTTCGTTAACCGGGGGTCCACTGTATTATGTCTTTCAAAATTTACTGAACATTTGTTAAAAAAAATCTATTTTCTCTAGAGCTTATGATCACGTCATTCTTGAATAAAAACTTAAGCACACTGGTCTCTCGAGTTTGGATATTACATTAAAATCCCCATATCCATGGATTCGGTTTCAGTTATCCATGGTTTACTGTGGCCCGAAAATAACCCTTAATGTTGCTTAACCCTTTGACTGTTTACGACGTATAAATACGTCTTACGAGCCAATGTTTCTGACGTATTTATATGCACAAATTCTAGCGGCTTCAAATCAAGCGGGAAAGGCCTGGTAGGCCTACATGAGAGAGAATAGGTCTCAGTGGTCGGTGTGCACCCTGTGAAAAAAATCTGGGACCCAGCGGTGCATTGTGGGAACGCCATGTTGTTAGTCCATTTTCACCATGCCTCTCGGTAAGAAGTTCCTCACTCCTCGGCGGATTGGAGGTCTTTTGTTCCCAAGTGATAGCTCTAACAGCGATGAAAATGTCAGTGACAGTGAATTCCAGGGTTTTGAAGCGAGTGTTACCGGAAAAAGTGCCCAGGATAACGTAATTAGTGATGAAAACCCAGACGACCCACAACCTTCCACCTCTGGTGCTGGGCCGGCTTGTTCACGTTCACGTTCGCCTGTACCAGGACGAAAGAGGAAACTATTTGGTCGTGTACAACACCCAGATGTTAGGAGTGAAAGTGATAGTGATTTCAAGGTCATTGAAAGCAGTTCTAGTGACAGTGAGGGTGAATATTCCCCAGTGAAGCGGCAGTATGTACGACGTAGCATGTGGTCTGGTAGTGTTTCATATGTTGTTCCAAGGGGAAGGAGAAACTCTGGGAGCACATCCCGTGGCCCTACACCACGACCTGATAGTGAAGATGACGATATTGTAACGATGGGTATGAATGATGTGAGTGAGGGAGCAGGCAGTGGTGGTGATAGTGAGGGTGGCACGGCCCACGTGGCACCATCAGCAGGCCACACTACTACCCACGCTGCTGACTCTGCACAACAACCAGCCTCACCCGACCCCACACTCCCACAACCATGGTACAATATCCAGACCCCACCAGCAGACCGCATCTGGGATTGGCAGGACGGTGACGAGTTTGTTCCCAGTCCCCATGACTTTGATGAAACACAAAGTGGAATAAAGCCATCATGTCCACTTCGGAACAATGCCAGTGAACTGGACTGCTTTGAGTTATTCTTCGATGAACCCCTGATGGACATCATTGTCAGGGAAACAAACACATACTGTGATTACACCATGGCAAATACAATTCTCTCACCAAAATCACGGCTACACAAGTGGAAGGAGACAACTGTGGCAGAGATGTACCTTTTTTTTGCCACAATAATGCTTATGCCATATGTGTATAAGCACACTGTCACCACATACTGGGCAACAGAACGCATGATTTCAACTCCAGGTTTTAGTGACATTATAGGTGTCAATCGTTTCCTGATACTGTTACGTATGTTACACTTTTCAGACAAAACCAGGCCTGACAGAAGCGACAGGTTATATAAGATAAGAAATGTGTTTATGTACCTGAAACAAAAGTGTTGCATGTATTTTTATCCCTTCAGGAAGCTTGTTATTGATGAGTCCTTGATTTTATTCAAAGGAAGACTCTCATTCAAGCAATATATACCAAGCAAGAGGAAATGCTTTGGTATAAAGCTATTTGTACTGTGTGATTGCAGAAGTGGTCTAGTTTTGGATATCATTGTGTACACTGGCAGTAATACTTTGAGAGATACCATGAAGTTATTGGGTATCTCTGGTGATGTGGTTCGAACAATGATGGAACCATATCTTGGTAATTTACTGATAACTGGTACACAAGCCCCTTACTCAGTGATTTCTTGTGAGAGAACTTGACAGACGTGTGTGGCACAGTGCGTCGTAATCGTAAACATATGCCAAGGTTCGACACTGGCACTCGCAGAGGTGAGGTGCAAGCCTTTGCTGCCAATGACATCATGGCATTTTGGTGGCATGACAAACGTGATGTCACATTGTTGACATCAGTTCACCGAAACGAAATGGTACACAGTGGCAGGCACAACAGAGAGACCAATGAACCCATTCTAAAGCCTGCAGCTGTCATGGACTACAACCACAATATGCACTTAGTGGACAAATGTGACATGCAGATTGGGTTTGCAGACTGTGTACGCAAGAGTTATAAGTGGTATATAAAACTTTTTTTCCATCTTGTTGATATCTCCATGCTAAATGCTTATAACATATACAAGTTGAAGACCAACAAAACACCAAAATATGGTGAATTTTGCTTGTCAGTAATCAGACAAATAATTGCAAAGTACCAAGGAGCAACACCTGCAATAGACCAGCGCCCATGAAATTACCAACACACGCCATCTCGTTTCAGGCCTGGTGATCACTACCCCATACAACTGCCTCCTACTACTGCCAAGAAAAATGCTCAGAAGAGGTGTTATGTATGTACACATACCACAAAACGCCCACAAACACGCAGAGACACTTGTTTTATGTGTGAGGAGTGTCAAGTGCCCCTCTGCATATACCCATGTTTCAAAGAGTTCCACAAGCTGCAGCAGTTCTAGGAACGTGTTTAGTGACTGTACATATGTATATATATTATGGAACAATAGTAAAAAACATTGTTTTGTATTGTTTGTTTGTGTAAACAAAGTGTATACACAAACTAATAGTGATAAAGTTTGTTCTGTTATTGTGTTGTAAATAATGAGTGTATATTTGAACAATGCACCTTACATTGGTCTCACAGGCCACATAAGTTACCTGGAAAAGAAAAATATTGAAAAATGCAAGAAACCTTTGAATTAGAGTAAATAAAAGAATACCGGGTGGGCGGCAGTCGCAGCTGTTGCCGTACGCACGTCACTTTCTGCAAACTTTGCGGCTCCATATCTCGGGAAGTACTGATGGCAAAAATTTTTTTTTTAGGCTTAAAACACTCATAAAAATATTCCTAACATTTTCATAAGAAAAAATAATTTTTTTTTTCGAATATTGGGCGACATAGAATGACAGTTTCAGAGAGGGGCCTGAAACAGTCAAAGGGTTAATAATGGCCCCAAAGCACAAAAGTAGTGATGGTGGCAGCTCTTCAAAGCCTAAGAGAAGCTGTGAAGTGCTTCCTATCAGTGAAAAAAGTGCTGATTCTTGACTTATTGTGCATAATTTATCAATTAAACTTTATCATAGGTATGTATGTAAACAAAAAATGACATAGTATATAGGGTTTGCTACTATTCACAGTTTCAGGTATCCATGGTGGGTCTTGGAAAGTATCCCCCGCAGACATGGGGGGGAGACTACTATAATTTGTTCCAGAAGACATAACATACCTCAAAGGTGACATAATTCAAACCCCCCAAAATATATGGTTTATGGTAAAAATCTAACAAGACTCCAGAAGTGCAACTTTTAATGAACCTTGGACTTGAAGAGTTGGTGGTGGCAGTATTGGGAGGGGCAAGACAGGGTGAGCCAGGCCAGGGCAGGCATGGCATGGCAGGCTAAGCAAGACAGGATGGGCAAGGCCAGGGCAGGCAGGGCATGGCAGGCTAGGCAAGACAGGGTGGGCCAGACCAGGGCAGGCAGGGCATGGCAGGCTGGGCGAGGCAGGCAGACCACAGCAGACGGGGCAGGCCAAGGCAAGTAGGGCAAGAGTAAGAAGGCACTGCAGGAAAAGCAGACAAGGGAGGCTGGGGCAGGTAGAGCTAGGTAGAGCAGGTACAGCAAGGTAGAGCAGGCAAGTAAAGCAGAAACTGGTAAAGAACTGTAGACTTAATATTTAATATTTACACTGTTGCAGTCTCCTGCCACCCATGTCTGGTACATGTAGTCTCCCTCCTCCCTTCCACACTCCCTCACTCCCTTCCTCCCATTCACCCTGCCTTGTCTCTGGGCTAAGGCCTACCCACGCATGCCAACTATCGTACAAGTATATCTCAAATTTTTCATCACAACTTGAAACTAAATTCCTTTAACTCAAAATTATTGCAACTCAATACTTTAACCCTTTCATGGTCCGTCCCGTAGATCTACGGCTTCATGTTGAGTGTCCAAACTGTAGATCTACGCCAAAATTCTAGCGCCATCAAATTTAGCGCGAAAACGCTCATAGGCCTACATGTGAGAGAACGGGTCTGCGCCATAAACAAAAAATCTAGGCGCCCGCATAGCATTGTGGGAACGCCGGCTCAGTTACCCTTGTTCACCATGCCTCGTCGCAAGTCAGCTCTCACTCCCCGGAAAATTGGGACTCTCCTCTTCCTATCTGATAGTTCTGACAGTGATGGAAGTGGAAATGAAGACGAATTCTACGGCTTTGATCAGTTAGTGACCGAAAAGAATGACCAGGATATCGATAATAGTGCAGAAAACCCTGACGATCCTCAACCTTCTGCCTCTGGTGTGGGCACTCGTGACTCACGGTCAGTTTTTCCTCAACGCAAGAGAAAACTAATATTTTCACGTGGCCAGGTCTCTGACTTCAGTAATGATGATGATAGTGACGTGGATTGTGATTTTATTGCGCTCGACGATCATGCAAGTAGTGATAGTGAGAAATCATATTCACCAGTGAAGCGTTGGTATGTTCGCCGCCGCATGCGCTCGGGTAGTGTACCCTATGCTGTGCCCAGGGGACGGAGTACATCCCGTGGCCCTACACCAGTTTTAGGTAGTGATAGTAAGGATGATGTGGCTACACTTGGCATGGATAGACCACAGGCATCAGTGGATGGTGTTAGTGGTGATGGTAGTGGCACCGCCATGCGTGACTCACCAGCCCACGCTGGGACCCACGCTGCTGACTCGTCAGTTCAAGGACAAAGCGGAGCGTCAGCAACCAGCCCACCGCAACCGCAACCACAACCACCTGCACAACCAGCCTATGATGTCCAGTATCCACCAGCAAACCGTATGTGGGATTGGAAGCAAAATCCCAATTTTGTTCCCAAGCCTCACCACTTTGATGACTCTCAAAGTGGAATTCTACCTACTTGTCCCCTTGGAACCACAGCCAATGAACTGGAATTCTTTGAATTATTCTTTGACCAGCCCTTGATGGAAACTATTGTCAGGGAAAGTAATAAGTATTTTGAGTACACCATGGCAAATACGATCTTATCACCACAGTCAAGACTACACAGGTGGAAAGAGACGACTGTTGCAGAAATGTATTTGCTTTTTGCAACAATAATGCTTATGCCTCATGTGTATAAGCATAATATAAAAGCATACTGGTCCACAGATCGGCTAATTTCTACCCCGGTCTTCAGTGAAATCATACCAGTGAACAGGTTTATCTTACTCTTACGTATGTTGCACTTCTCTGACAAAACCAGGCCTGACAGAAGTGACAGGTTATACAAGATTAGAAATGTTTTCATGTATCTCAAACAAAAGTTCAGCATATACTTTTATCCATTCAAGAATCTTGTAATTGACGAGTCTTTGATTTTGTTCAAAGGTAGACTGTCATTCAAGCAGTACATACCGAGCAAGAGGAAACGCTTTGGTATAAAACTGTTTGTACTCTGTGATTGTGACAGTGGCCTGGTGTTGGATATTGTTGTATACACGGGTAGTAAAACACTGAAAGATGCCAAGATGTTATTGGGTATCTCAGGTGACGTAGTGAGAAACATGATGGCACCTTATCTTGGTAAGGGGCATACATTATATACCGATAACTGGTACACAAGCCCATTATTCAGTGATTTCATGCGAGTGAACAAGACAGATGTGTGTGGCACAGTGCGTTCTAATCGTAAACATATGCCCAGGCTCAACGCAGGTGCTCGTGGTGATGACGTGCAGGTGTTTACTGCCAACGACATCATGGCATTACGGTGGCATGACAAACGAGATGTCACATTGTTGACAACCATTCACCGTAATGAAATGCAAGACAGTGGCAAAGTTGATCGAGTGACTAATGAATGTATTCGAAAACCAGTGACAGTGATTGATTATACACAAAACATGCGCTTGGTTGACAAATGTGACATGCAGATTGGTTTTGTTGACTGTGTTCGTAAGAGTTACGAGTGGTACATGAAACTTTTCTTCCATCTCATGGACATTTCAATGCTCAATGCATATAATATGTACCAAATAAAGACTGGCAACAGACCACCATATGGTGAATTTTGTTTGTCTGTTGTCAGACAACTCATAATGAAGTACCAGGTAAGAACACCTGCTATACAACAAGGCCCTCGAATTCCTCAGGATATACCCAAGCGTTTGAGGAGGGAAGGTGATCATTTCATAATACAACTTCCTTCAACTCAGAAGAGATGCATCGTCTGTGCACAAACAAAACGACGGCAACAAAGACGCAAAGACACTCGGTTTATGTGTGAGGAATGTAAGGTGCCTCTGTGCATGGTGCCTTGTTTCAAGGAGTTCCACAAGCTCCAGCAGTTCTAAAACCATGTCCAGTGATTGTAAATATGTAAATATATGATAGAACATTAGTATTATACAAGATTTGTGCATGTTTATTGTAATAAACAACAGTTGAAAAAAAAAAAAAAAAAAAAAAAAAAAATTTAGTGCAGTTATTGTGTTCAATACAGTGAGTTTATATATAATTATATACAGTATTGGTCTCTCAGGCCCCAAATGTTAGTAGGAATAGAAAAAAAATTGGAAAGGAAAAGAAAAAAATGTAAAAACCGCAAAATAATGTAATGCGCGTATGTGGAATTCGTCGATGTTGCCGCCACCACATCATTTTTGACAAACTTCTTGGCACTGTATCTCAGTAAGCACTGATCAGAATTTTTTTTTTGTCTTATTACCTTCACAAAAATATGCTCTTTAATTCTGTAAGAAATTTTTTTTTTTTTTTTTTCAAAATTTCTTGGACACTGGAGCACCACTTCAGATTTTGGCCTTGGACCCTGAAGGGGTTAATAACTCAAGAGACTACTGTATTCTTTACAACTGCAGTTGTTTTTATGCTTTATCATGCAAATGCTTGTAAACTGTTCGAAAGAATAGGCACTCAAGATTTATAAAAGCCCAAAATTATTATTAAATAATGATAAAAATACTAATTGAATAATAATCTAATATTGCCACCTGAAGCTATGAAGACCCCTCTTCCCACACTTTTACCAGCAACAAGTGTACAAAGACTACAGTGCTCAGACTTAGGCATCTCAGCTACTGAAAAAATTAATAATACTGTAATAAAATTAATAATAATAATAATAATAAATAATAACAATAATCAGTAATAAACAAAACTAATAAAAAATATGTAGAAAATTACCACTAAATGGTTAAAAACTTGAGAGCCTATTGCATGCGTCATCATTTTGAGACTATTAACCCTTTGAGGGTCCGTCCCGTAGCTCTATGGCTTTGACGCCAGGGTCCAAGCCATAATACTACGTCATAAGTTCAGCTCACTCAGATAAGCTGTGAGCGGTAAATTTGAGCCTAGATATGAGAGAATGCATCTATGTGGTAAGTGTGCACCATATAAAACAAATCCTGCAGCATGCACTGCATAATGAGAAAAAAACTGCGATCGTGTTTTTGGATTAAAACAGCAACTTTGAGGTGTATTTTTGTATAGGCTTTAAGGTTGTATTCGCAGTTTCTTGGGATCATTTGATAGAATGAAAAATATATTACAGAAATAGATATGATTTTGACTCGTTTTAGAAATCAAAATAGCTTGAAATTGAGATCAAATTATTGGAAATGTTCGTTTTGAGCTGATGTTCAAGAGTAAACAAATCACATCACGCGTCTAATACATGTCAGCTGGTAGGTCTAATGTGTGTTCACGAATGCACTGATATTTTTACAATTATTACAATATTGCGTAACAGTAAATCTTATGTTTTTTTGACATAGATAAAAATTCTTCATGTGAATAAAAAATCAAAACGGAATTCATCTGTAAAGCCTGAAAACATAACTAATAAACAGAGGAAATGTTATTTTAGTGCCAAGAATGTCTGCAATGTTTATTCTGAACACTATTTTGAAATTGGAATATTTTGAACTTTTATGAAATTGGCCAAATTACCAATTTCTGATCACTTTACATTGTTCCTTTAGACCAAATTCTTAGCTATTTTGCTAGTATGTGTGGCATTTTATCCAGTGAGCACAAAAAATTGCCCACTCAACTATTTCTTGTGCTCAATGGATAAAATGCCACACATACTAGCGAAATAGCTAAGAATTTGGTCTAAAGGAACAATGTAATTGGTCAAAAATAGGACTCAAACTGGGCAAAATCACTGATGCATAAATATTGCTGACACAGCAAAATTTGTGAGAGCATAATTTCGTCAATTTTTTACCAAATTTTGTACTTTCTGTTTTATTACCTTCAGAAAAAGATTCTCTACCATTTCATAAGAATTTTTTTTTTTTTAAATTCTTGAATCCTGTGGGGAATTTTCAGATTGGGGGTCTGGACCCACAAAAGGTTAAACATTACAAATAACCAAAGGTCAAACATAATTGAGAAATTACCATTTATTATAAATTAAAAGGCAATTTACTCTGTAGGAAGTATCCTATTTGAATATCACCATGTACATCACTGAAAATAACCTTACACAGTATATATACTGGAATGGTTGAATAAGCTTTGCTACAGTATTCCTGTTAGTATGTGAAGACTATGCTAATCTCATGCCTTAACAATGTAGTGTTAGTGACAAGCAAAAAACTGACACCAGTCATGCTTTAAGGAAAGCCTCACTCTTATTCAGCTAATTTTAATGACAACTTGCAACATCTATGCAACTCAATGAACAGTTTCTGATCATACCGAGAATATATAAAAAGAGTCCCAGTAGGGCTCCACTTCAAGATGATCCTTGTCGAAATCTGTGATGTACACGGTGGGGATGCGAGCCATGTGACGGGCGGACAACACCTAGTAGTACTCTATGCTGAAAGAAGCCAAGCAACGGACATGTGCTCTTGTGCTGAACCATATAAACTTTGCAAGATTATCTCTTCTATTTAATACAGTACTTGTTTTAGTATTTTTGCAGCACAAGAAACATTTATTCCTTTAGTTTACTATTTACACTTAAAAGTTCAAAGAAAATAAAGAGCAAATTAGATTTATACATTCCACTACAGGTAAAACAAAAAGTAGAATACATAACATTAAAAAGAATTTTAAGAAATATAAAGAGTCTTTTAATAATGCATTACAGTCATTACAGGATGCTCAACTAAGAAATGCTACAAGGACTATGAAAATTATTTCGTTACAATATTGTTAGAAATCATTATATTAACTACAGAGGAATTAAGAATTTCTTGCAAAGTTACATTCAATCCATTTCAATGTCCATAATTATTTTTGAGGGATGATAATGAAGTTCACAACTTACAAAAGAGAAAATTAATATAAATAAGGCATCGTTTACCACTTTCCTAAATAATACCAACCATCCAACTTACGACCTGCTCGACATACGACCACTTGACTTATGACCATGTTTTTTATGCCAGATTTCTGGGAAATAAACAACTATTTGTGTTGTACACAGTGTTTATCCTAAACCTTACGGCATAAAATACAGTACTAACAGCATAAATAGTAAAGTAAAAAATGAAATACCAAAATAAAACAATAAAATAAAATAATTACAAAAGTGTGACGTTGATATTCAGTAGTAAGATTTGACTTACGTCCATTTTGACTTACGACCGGTTGGTCGGAACCAAGCTTGGTCGTAAGTCGGATGGTACCCGTACATGTAGTGGTGTGACTGTAGTTAAAGGTGTCAATTTATTATCAAATATTGCTCTCCAAAATTCATTCTTACCCTGGGAGGTTATTTAATTTATATACTTTTTACAATGGCTGCTATTAGACATATGGTGCATGTTATTCCTGGTAAGAAAGTACAGCCTCTCCTCACTTACCAACGTACTCGCTTACCGACGATTCGGGCTTATGATGGGCTCTCTGACCAGAATGCACACCTAAATAATGTATAATAGAGATGATTACCTCTATTCTATTTACTACAATATACAGTACACTACTGTATAAACATTTAATAATATTTTATAACAGTCAGCCGTTTCCCACCGAGGCAGGGTGACCCAAAAAGAAAAAACTTTCATTATCATTCAACACTTTCACTATCACTCATACATAATCACTGCCTTTGCAGAGGCACTCAGATATGACAGTTTAGATGTTCCTCCAAACTGCCAATATCCCAAACCCCTCCTTTAAAGTGCAGGCATTGTACTTCCCATTTCTAGGACTCAAGTCCGGCTAACCGGTTTCCCTGAATCCCGTCACACAATATTACCCTGCTCACACTCCAACAGCTCATCAGGTCCCAAAAACCATTCATCTCAATTCAAAAAAAAAAAAAAAAAAAAAAAAAACCAGAAATGTTATAAATGGTGCAAAGGTGATATTAAAACAATATCAAAAACAGTTGACACAAACCCACTACCATTATAGTATGCTCCTCACTTAACAACGAATTCGTTTACTGACGTGGTCTTAGAAATGGAACTCCGTTATTAAGTGAGGAGAGGCTGTATATTGAAAAAGAAGGGATACTGTATGTGCATGCAGGCTTAAGAAATCCAGGAACACATTCTGAGCAAAATCCTATGACTGGTTTCCAACTTAGGGAGTAGTGATGACACCCTGCCTCATTTAAGTCAGGTCTTGCAGACAAGGAGTCAATTAAAGAAGTACACTATTGTAAGATGAGGAATAGAAATATTATTCCATCCACTAAAAGTTCAACAGGGTACCAGGCATAGGGGCAATGTATAAAACAGAATGCCTATAGTATATTTAATATCTAAGAATTGTCATAATCTGAAAGACTATTATACCTCCAGTCTGGCCATCAACCTTAATGGAGCTGTGAATCAGCCATCAGACACACTGAGAATGGGTATGAAGATGTTATACTAATCTGGAGAAAGAGTTCAAAAATCAGTTTCCAAATCTTTCTTTCTAATCAGAATTAAATTTTGGATAAGAGTATAGTTATACCAACACTTTCATAATGGTATGAAGGATGGGTGGTGAATGTTGCAACAAGGAGAAGGCTGGAGGCAGTGGAGATGTTGTCTGTGGGCAATGTGTGGTGTGAATATATAGAGAATCCATAGTTTGGAAATTAGGAGGTGCAGGGTTACTAAAAGTATTATCCAGAGGGCTGAGGAGGGGTTGTTGAGGTGGTTCGGGCATTTAGAGAGGATGGAACAAAATAGAATGACTTGGAGAGTGTAGTGGAAAGAAGATAGGGGTAGGGGTTGGCCTAGGAAAGGTTGGAGGAAGGGGGTAAAGGAGGTATTGTGTCTGAAGGGCTTGGACTTCCAGCACGTGTGCGTGAGCATGTTAGATAGAAGCGAGTGGAGACAAATGGCTTTTATGATTTCACGTGCTCTTGGTGTGTGAGCAAGGTAACATTTATGAAGGGATTTAGGGAAACTGGCAGGCGAAACTTGAGTCCTGGAGGTGGGAAGTAAAGTGCCAGCACTCTGAAGGAGTGTTTATAAGTTTCAGTTCTATAAATGTAGTGTAGGCACACCTCTGGCAAGACATTGATGGAGTGAATGATGTTGAAAATGTTTCTTCTTTATTGAGTTGCCCTGCCTTGGTGGGAAATGGCCGATGTGCTAAAACAAATAAAAAAATTCTATGAAAAGGTTTAGTAACTTTCTTTAAAAATGTAGTGGTAAATGATGCCCTTAAATTAATTCTGGATAATATTTGTAAATATTCAATATACAATACTGGATAAAATGTATGGGCAGAGAGCTATGGAAAGAAAATATGGTTTCACAAGAAGAAATACATCATACAAAGGCAGGTGCATAAACAAAACAAAACAAAAAAATATACATACTGGGTTAACAGTAGACTACCAGAGTATGTTTATACTAGAAATTTTACTACAATAAAGTTCACTAAAATACTGTATAATTGTGTGAAACAATATACGGATTAATAAGTACCAAGATTTTACTGAACAGGTGCAAAAAAGTATATACATGTATACTTAATTACTTTTCACTAAATGAGTACAATCTTCATTACATCATCATATTCATGTGAAGTACTATGTATGGGTTATATAGTGCAAGGAGTGCTAAAGACTCAATCCTCTGACAACTAGGAGTGAGACAAATATGTTACATTTGTCACAAATATTTGTAAAAGACTGTACTGGAAAGTCTGAAACTTAAAATAAAAGAACATGTTTTCATTTTGAAATTTGTAATAAATCATTCAAAATCCTCAATTACAAGGCTTGTTCAAAGCTCTGAGACTACTTTAGGCATGGTAAAATTATATTCTTATGATTACCCTCTTTATAAATGCCACAACCTGTCTCTGTATTTTGTTCATCACTTTTCACATGTTTACTAACTTATAATGATAATTCTATAGCTCAATCTTTGCACTAGTGAAAGACACTTTTATGTATGTTAATTGATTACTAAATTTCTATGGCCACGCCCAATTAAGGGATGTCTTTCTCTGTCCTCAATATATCAGTGAGAGTCCCATTAGTTATAAGGCATCACCTCTAACTAGAACAAACTAATCTGTGAACCCTACCAAATGTGGGTCACAGGTGCATGATTGAGAAGTGTTTGTCTAGGATTACAAGAATTTGTTTGTGGTTGCACATACAATGCCCATACTAGCTGAATTACAATCTGATACTAGCCTCCTGGATTCCTGCTTCTATTCAACAGCTGCCTTTTCCATGCCTTTATACTAGTAGTACAGCTTCAAGTGAACCCCAGAGGTCCTGACACAGAAAAGTACCTTTGAAGAATGGAAAATGCATTTCAGCATTGGGTCCCTGGTGGCCCATGGATACTGTCACCTCCCCAGATATGCTCCAGTTGCCAAATGAAACTCTGAGTGCATCCAGATAGCACTGGCTACAACAGCAAATGATTATAATATTAACATGCAGAAGCAGAAGGCTACAAAGAAAAAAAAAATGATATAACTAAGGTAAGAGGATATTACAGAATTTGATGGGAATGAGGTTGACATGTTTTAAAGTGGACCCCAGAGCCCATACACAAATGTGCATTTTTCAAATTTCAAAACTGATTCTATATTCTAATCACTGTATGTCTAAAAACCAGCAATTTATTTAAATGTTATGTGTATTTATTTACTTCCAGCCAAATTATTTCTAAGTTTGATGACATGTTACTGCACTCTGAACACCTTTAAATTAAGTATCACAGTAAAAATATTTCTAGTCATCCATTTTGAAATCCAAGAATGATAGCCAGGCTTTCATATAATTTTCCCGTCTTCTCTGTAATTCATAATATTATACAGTGGACCCCCGGTTATCGGCCGTAATCCGTTCCAGAAGGTCAGCCGATAACCGAAATGGCCGAAAACCGAATTAATATTTCCCATAAGAATTAATGGAATACAATTAATCTGTTCCAGACAAAAATGTTTACAAACAAATTATTTTTTTTTAACAATTATGTAAGTACTACATACCTTTACTGAAGGCTAATGCTGGCTTCTGGAAGATAGGGAAGAGAAAAGAGGGAGGAGTTAGTGTTTTGGAAGGGGAATCCTCCTCCATAAAGACTTTAGGTAGCAAAGCCTTCTCTAGGGTTACTTACCTTCTTTGTCTTTTAATGCCACTAGGACCAGCTTGAGTCACTGGAACCTTGTCTCACAAAATAACTGTTCAGAGTGCTCTGTTTCTGGTGTCTCTAAGATTTCCCTGAAGTGGGACAGGGTTTTATCACTAAACATGTTGCAGATATGGCTTGTTTCAGCTTTGTCAGGGTGGTGTTTCTCTACAAAAGCTTGCACCCTAGTCCACCTTGCACACACCTCTTTAATCTCTGAAGAAGGCACCTCCTTGACTCCCTCTTCCTCCTCCTCTGAAGCAAGTTCCTCAGCTGCAGTCTGTTGCTGTTCAAGTTGAAGCTCTTGCAGCTCTTCAGCGGTTAGCTCTTCCCTGTGGTCCTCCACCAACTCTTCCACATCCTCGCCACTCACCTCCAACCCCAGGGACTTCCCCTGTGCCACAATAGAGTCCACAGGGTTGGCAGGGTCAGGGTCAACCTCAAACCCTTCAAAATCCCTCTCTTGGACACAATCTGGCCACAGTTTTCTCCAAGCAGAGTTCAAAGCCCTGGAAGTCACTCCCTCCCAAGCCTTACCTATAAGGCTTATGCAATGGAGGATAGTGAAGTGATTCCTCCAGAACTCTCTTAGGGTCAACTGAATGTCCAATGTCACTTCAAAGCACTTTTGAAACACTGCTTTTGTGTAGAGTTTTTCGAAGTTAGAAATGACCTGCTGGTCCATGGGCTGGAGGAGTGGTGTTAGGAGGCAAGAACTTCACTGTGATGAAACTGAAGTCCCTAAACACTTGGTCTTGCAAGTCTGGAGGATGTGCAGGAGCATTGTCCAGTGACAGGAGGCACTTGAGTGGCAATTTCTTTTCCAGGAGGTATTTTTTCACACTTGGGCTAAACACATCATTAACCCACTCTTTGAAAATTTGTCTTGTGACCCATGCCTTATGATTAGCTTCCCACATCACCCACAATCTATTCTTCATGACATTGTTTTTCTTGAACACTCTGGGATTTTCTGAGTGATACATGAGTAAAGGCTTCACTTTGTAATCCCCACAGCATTACCACACAACAAAAGAGTAAGCCTGTCTTTAATAGATTTGTGTCCTGGTAGTGCCATTTCCTCCTGGGTAATGTAGGTCCTGTTTGGCATTTTCTTCCAAAACAGGCCTGTTTTGTTGGGGGTTGAATCCTTCAGCCTCTATGTACCCCTGGAATTCCTGCACGAATTTTTTCAGCCGCACATTTGTCAGAACTTGCTGCCTCACCATGCCTTACAACACTGTGTATGCCACAACGCTTCTTAAATCTATCAAACCATCCTTTGCTGGCCATAAATTCACAAATTGCAGCACTTGTTCCAGGCCTTTTCTTTGCAAGATCCTCATGCAACTGCCTTGCCAACTCACAAATAATAGACTCCACAACACTGTCTCCCACTAATTCTATTTCCTTAGTCCACAATAATAATAACTTTTCCATCTCTTCCATTATTGGTGGCCTTCGTTTAGTTAGAAAAGTTACTCCTTTTGCAACATTAGCATCTTTGATTTGTTCTTTCTTTGCCAGGATGGATGTAATTGTTGATTTATTCTTGCTGTACATCCTGGCAAGTTCCATCACCTTCATACCACTCTCAAACTTTTCTATCACTTCATGCTTAAATTCCATGGTGTTTCTCACTTTCTTTACCACAGGAACTTTCCTTGGAGCCATGGTTACTTATTTTACAGTTGCACTGTGAAAAAAAAAACACTAAAAACAATGGAAAACAAGCGAAATGTTTGGATGTATGAGCAGAAGCTTCCTCAGCCACCAAGAGACAAAGCCAAACTGACGCGCAAGCGGCCCCAGCCAGCGGATGGACGTGTCCCCAAACGGCCGATCACTGAATTAACGGTCAATAACTGGGCGCCGAAAAACCGGCCAATAACCGAGCTGGCCGATAACAGAACCGGCCAATAACCGGGGTTCCACCGTATTCATAAATTACTCTAACTGCTCTAAACATTTCTGAAGTGAACTCAAATTTCTTTGTAACCAAAATTATTTTCAAAACTGAATCTTAATGCATACAATTAAAAACTGGACACACACTTATTAACAAAAGAATTTTCTTATAATTTTTTGCCAATACTTACTGAAGACTTAAACCTAAATGTAATTCTCTACCTACACAATCTCTTCAAGATTCAATTCCATTTCCTAGGAACCTACATGCACAATCTCACAAGAATATACCTACTTTCTGACTGAAGATTCTTGTCAGTATTTGATGGTAGCAAATGGCATAAATGTGTCCAGGATATGATGATAATATTTATGGTATTACCAACGAATGGAAGGTAATCAGGTTGGATCCAAGGAATAAGAGGATAGGTCTAATTCCTTGGATAAAGACTGCCTAAACCTTTTCACTGTCTCTAACATAGATCTACATTTTAGATGCCAGCTTCATGTGTATATCTGCATTTTAAGGACAGAACTCTCAAATATGCTGTGAGCAGTAAATTTTGACCTAGATATAATAATAATAATAATAATTTTTATTTAAACATGATACATGTTTGTACAAAGGAGTATAACAATTGGGTGTACATGCCAAAAGCCCCTTTATATGCAGAGCATTTCAGGCAAATTTAAGACTAATTTAAGATTAATAAGGCAATAACAATGCAAAATTGTACATATGGTAATTAGGGGAGTTACAACGAATACAAGAAAAGTGAATATTCTATTAGCTCAGGCTATATGGCTTTAATAAGTTTGGGAGAGTGCAGCGAGTGTGCCCTTCATGCCCCATACAGAGCATGATGGGAAAAGCAAACTCTGACTTTGTATCTGGTTAAACAGTGACTTTGAGGTGTTTTCTTTATTAGCAGTTACTTGAGGTGTTTTCTTTATCACCAGTTACTTGAGGTGTTTTCTTTATCACCAGTTACTTGAGGTGTTTTCTTTATCAGCAATTACTTGAGGTGTTTTCTTTATCAGCAGTTACTTGAGGTGTTTTCTCTATTAGTAGTTACTTGAGGTGTTTTCTTTATCAGCAGTTACTTGAGGTGTTTTCTCTATTAGTAGTTACTTGAGGTGTTTTCTTTATTAGCAGTTACTTGAGGTGTTTTCTCTATTAGTATTTACTTAGGTGTTTTCTTTATCAGCAGTTACTTGAGGTGTTTTCTTATCACCAGTTACTTGAGGTGTGTTCTTTATCAGCAGTTACTTGAGGTGTTTTCTTTATCACCAGTTACTTGAGGTGTGTTCTTTATCAGCAGTTACTTGAGGTGTTTTCTTTATCAGCAGTTACTTGAGGTGTTTTCTTTATTAGCAGTTACTTGAGGTGTTTTCTCTATTAGCAGTTACTTGAGATGTTTTCTTTATCACCAGTTACTTGAGGTGTTTTCTTTATCACCAGTTACTTGAGGTGTTTTCTCTATTAGTAGTTACTTGGTATCAAGTGACAGAATGGAAACCTACTATTACAATTACGATTGTTTTGGATGGTTTCAGGACCAGAATTAGCTTGAAAACATGCTCAATTTTGTTTTATGAGTTTTTACTACTTGTGCTTCAATTATTAAGACTCCCTTAATCATGATAATCATTCTTGATTATATTCTATTATCCGAGATAAAAGGTAAAACTCTGTTTTGTCTGATGATTAATTCAAAATGAAGTACAAGTGTAATACAGGAAACTTGGGGATGCAATTAATGTAACTTTAGTGGCTGGAATGCCTAGTGTTTATTTTGGACTCTTTAAATTGGAATTTTTTATGAGTGAAATTAGTCAAATTACTGACTGCTGCGCATTTTATAAGGTAGTTCTGATAGTTGAATGGGGAGTTTCTCGTGCTTCATGAAAGTGAGCAAAGGAAATGGCTTAATATAGGACTCCAAGTGGGCAAAATTGCTGATGCATAAATTACGCCCAGATTGCCAACTTGGCACCTGCATAATTCTAAATTTTTCATCAAATTTCATATTGTTGGGGTAATTACCTTCAAAAAAAGATTGTCTGCCATTTCAGAAGAATTTTTTTTTTGTTTTAAATTCCTGACATTGTCAGCACTCTCAATTTTGGGGCTTCTGACAGTGAAGGGGTTAATGACATCAAAGTATCTCCTTGAAGGGTGTCACCAGGACAGGAGCACCTTAGTTTCCCTCAGGTCCTCTTATTCAGCCACTTCACCATCCTCAGAATGGAACCCACAAGTAACTAACCTCCAGTATTGTAACTATCCTTTGCACATTCCTACTTTTGCATATCCCTCCCTCCCTCCCTGCAGCATAGTACAGCCTCTCCTCACTTTGCCATGTACACTTGTTTACCGATGACTCGGACTTACGACGGGCTCTCTGACCAGTTTGCATACCTAAATAATATTAGAGATAATTTCCTCTATTCTGTTTATTACAATATACAGTGCTCTACTGAAAAAAACACTTAAAAATATACCAGAAATGTTATAAATGATGCAAAGGTGACATTAAAACAATATAAAGATGGCTAACACAAACCCACTACCATTATAGTATGCTCCTCACTTAGAGACGAATTTGTTTACTGACGTAGTCTTAGGAATGGAACTCCGTCGTTAAGCGAGGAGAGGCTGTACTGAATGACCCTTTTGGGTCTAGAGCTTACCTTGGTAATAATAATAATGTACCTACCATGTACGTATGCGTAAGAGTTTTCACACATACATGTTGTTGAGCCAGAGAGTTAAACCCAAACTAATTATGAGCCAACTTCTGATCACTATGTAACAAGATGCTGTATTACCCAACTCTTCATAGTTACAAGATTTTAAAATTTTTATAAAAAAATTATTACAATATTTAAAACAAAACTTACGTATTTTAATTTTGTCAGAAATTTTAAAGTTAATTATTAATGGATAGAATTAATAATAGAACTTCATATATTTCCTCAATATTCAAGATGTTACATAATCCTTTTCATCAATCAGTGTTTATGGCACTTTATTGCCAGCACCTGTATAAAGATATTAAGAAATAGGGGGCAAACAATTATCTCCCTCTGGTCAACTACTGTAAACCCAGAATGTAACAACTCAAATCATTCCTGAACTATTATATACATATTCATAACATGACTTTAATAATCACTGTCTCTTCACAAAGCAACACATGGCAATTGCTTGTAAGATGCAAACCAACTCAAAATCTTTTAACCACACATAGATTTAACAAAATAATTGCATACATAAAAACATAAGAATAGTGGAACACTGTAGTAGGCCTACTGGCCCATGGTGGACAGGTCCAACTCACTCCCACTCACAAGAGCATTGCCAAGTATTTCCAAACAAAAAAGAAATGCAAACAGAAAGTAAAAGCCTTAAAAGCTATGAACCACACACACAAACCTCTGCCACAGGGGTAACTAATTCATGAATGAATTTATGACATACAGCATTACAAAATGTTTATATATATACATACTGTATACATTCTATGGCATTTCTGTTACAGCAAACCATTTAATACACAACATGGAGACGAAAAAAATAGTCCAGCCAAGCTAATTAAGAAAATAAAGGTTAAAGGGATACGTAACAATCTTAGGAACAACTATTCATTACAATCCAATAATGCTGCTTTGTTAATGAAGAAAAGCAACATAAATTTACCTAAATTAACTTAAATCATGGCAGACAGGAATCTAAGATTTTATAATGATTCATAACATGAATCAAAAAATAAAACATAATACAGTGGACCCCCGGTTAACGATATTTTTTCACTCCAGAAGTATGTTCAGGTGCCAGTACTGACCGAATTTGTTCCCATAAGGAATATTGTGAAGTAGATTAGTCCATTTCAGACCCCCAAACATACACGTACAAACGCACTTACATAAATACACTTACATAATTGGTCGCATTCGGAGGTGATCGTTATGCGGGGGTCCACTGTAGCTGAAAATATACTGCATTACTGTAAGTAAAAAAAAAGAATTACTAAAAATATTAAAAATCATAAAAATTACCTGATGGAGAAGTTATAAAATACTGGGTAAGAAAATATAAAACAGTACTGTACACCATTTATGATCGATGTTGAAGTAGAGTACAATCTGCGATGGCTCTCATGAAGCAGCAGTGAAGCCACTGAATGGCTATATTCTATTTAAATGCAGGAAAAGGTATGCTATGGGTGTTGGAGGTCTGTCATAAAATTGTTGGTATAGGTACTGATAAAATAAAATGAAATAAAATTAAGAGTATAAACACAAAACATTATCAATGAGCATTTAATTTGGTTACTTACCCTTCCTCCACGACTCAGTGATTTCTTCAGCATACCCGCATAATCCCTGGAAAAATACAAAATACAATGCATATACTGTATATAGAATGTCTAATGCTGTACAGTGAAACCTCAGTATAATGAACTACTAGGGAGAGGGAGGTGTACGCCTCAATGAAAATCCATTGATACGAAGTGTTCGATGCAGCGGACTAAGTACGTTGCATCACTGGTATTACTAGACACAGATAACTACCCAATGCAGTGGACTTAGTCCATGCACAAATGGACATACAGCAAAATATTATACTATAATGCAGTAATTGAAAAACTGGCAATCCAGTGGAAAAATGAAAACTAAATGACAACAGTACATGAGAATGCAATGACAAACCGATGAAGGCTGGACCCTCTTACCAAAAACAATGAAAAACAAACATGTCCTACAAATCCTCATACAAGACAAACTTGCAATGCTGCAAACCAAGTCTACTGCACTAATGATTCTATGGGACATTCTCATACAGTGAGCTCACCGACCTGTTATCCCGCCAAACATTTTGTCCGTTATATCCCAAATCTATTACACAGGGGTCTGTTATACTGTTTTACTGTATATATGTGAAGTGGACTATAATTTGTATTACTGTAGTAACTACAGTAATACATATTAAGTTTTCACTGAAGTACAACTACACTCTGAGAGGGGAACTCTATATGATAAATTAACTTCCAGCATTTGGGCATACAGACATGATATGACTTGTACCCACCACAAAGGTCTGGCCTGGTTTGGGACAGGGATATGATTAAATAGGCGGTGCTATCAAAAAAAGTTTCTGGACTTGAATTTTCGTGCTCTTTCTGGGTGAAATATGGTGGCAGCATAGATCATGATGTGCAGTACACTCCTTTGTGAAGTAGTGTGGTAAGTTTCAGAGAAGTTCGTCGTTCCATTGAGGTTAAACGGGCATTTTCTGTCATGTTATCAGTGCGCTGTTGCAGTTTTTTGTGTAACAGAATGGAATCTTTAAAAGAAAGAACAAAGAGTGTGTGTGAAATTGTTTCAAGCTCAGTAATATGGTAGAGAAATTCAGAAAATGCTTCAGCAAGCATTTGGTGACTAAGTAATGGGTTAGATATAGTATTTGAATGGTTTTCTTGACTCAAAGCAGGACAAACATGAGTTAAGGATGATGATCAATACTGAGAGTCCATGGCATTGCAAGTGCTGTGGGTATTTCTCATGAGTCATGGCAAAGCCTTATGATAAAATCTGAACATGAGGTGAGTGGGTGTGAAATTTGTGCCCTGCTTACTGACCCCAGACCAGAAAGACCAATTTCTAGCCAAAAACAACATGGCGATCATCACTCCCACCCTCCCTACTCCCCAGATATAGACCCTGTGACTTGTTTCTCTTCCTAAAAATAAAAATGGCAATCAAGGGGCAGTATTTTAATGATGTGGAGGAGATTCAAGTAGAATCAGAAGCAGCACTAGATGTCATTAAGAAAGAAAGGTTACAGAAATGCTTCAAGAAATGGCAGAGGTGCTAAGATCAGTGTATAGTCTCCCAACAAGAGCAATTCGAGACAAAGTGTGCCAGGTGTTTTTGTCTATGTCTGCTATGAGGATGAGAAACAGCAGAGGTGCCAGGAGAGTGCCTTGGGGCACTGAGCTTTTGTCCTTGCTGATGCTGGATCTTGCCTTGTTCACTACTACTTTTTGTGTTGTGTGTGTTAGGAAACCGAAAATCCATCTGCCTACCTTCCCCACAATGCACAAAATGAAGGCCATGGGCATTATGGGGAAGGTAGGCAGATGGATTTTTGGTTTCCTAACACAAAACACAAAAAGTAGTAGTGAACAGGGCAAGATCCAGCATCAGTGAGGTCAAAAGCTCAAGTGCCCAAAGGCACTGTCCTGGCACCCCTGCTGTTTCTCATCCTCATTGCAGACATAGACAAAAACACTCGGCACACTTTTGTATCATCAATTGCAGATGACACTAAATAAGCATTAAAGTCACTACAGTAGAGGACCCTGAAAAAGTACAGGAATACATAAACAGGGTTTGCCAGTGGGCAGTGGAGAACAACATAACGTTCAATGGTGATAAGTTCCAGCTGCTTAGATATGGAAAGAATGAAGAACTCAAAACGAGCACTATATACAAAACTCAAGAGGGTCACCAAATAGAACATAAGGAACACATAAAAGACCTAGGAAAAATTAAGTCAGCGGACCTTTCTTTTAAAGATCATAACAAGACAAAGATCATGACAGCCAGGAAGATGACGGGGTGGGTATTGAGAACTTTCAAAACAAGGGAAATAATGCAGATGGTGACACTCTTCAAATCACTAGTGCTCCCTCACTTAAAATACTGCTCAGAGCTAATGGCCCCATTCAGGGCAGGAGAGATATCTGAGCTAGAACAAATACAGAGATTGTTTACGGCTCACATTGAGCCTGTAAAGCACCTAAACTACTGGGAATGCCTGCAAGTCTTGAACATGTATTCACTGGAGCGGAGAGAGAGAGAGATACACGATAATATATACCTGGAAAATACTCGAGGGCCTGGTCCCAAATCTGCACACTGCCATAACAATATACTGGAGTGAGAGATATGGGAGGAAGTGTGAAATAAACGCAGTGAGGAGCAGGGGTGCGGTGGGGACAATAAGGGAACACTGTATCAACATCTGGGTTCCCAGACTTTTCAACATCTTACCAGAAGATATCAGAAACATGGTTGGAACCAGTGTAGAAGCCTTCAAGAGGAAACTGAACAAGTATCTTCACCAGGTGCCAGATCAACCAGGCTGTGATGGATATGTAGGGCAGCAGGCCTCCAGCAGCAACAGCCTGGTTGACCAGGCAAGCACCAGACGAGCCTGGCCCATGGCCGGGCTCAGAGAGTAGATACTCTCTCGAAACTCTTCAAAGGTATATATCAAAGGTAACTAGGTGATTAGGTAAGCCTGTACATTTATTTCTTTTGCAGCAGTGCAAGAACTTTTTTGATACCATCTCGTACGCATGTTCAAATACAGCTACAAATATAAGTATGGTAATCCAGAAATGCATAAATAAAAAATAAGACAAATACACATTAATTTTCAGAAACCCTTAATTACAACTGAAATACAAATACACTAAGTGGCCACTTAATTAGGCACACCTTTCTAGTACTGGGTCGGGTCCCTCTTTGTTCCCAGAACAGCCTGAATTCTTCGTGGCATGGATTGAAAAGGAGCAGGAAACATTTCTTGGAGATTCTGATCCATGTTGACATGATGGCATCACACAGTTGTTGCAGATTTGACGGGTGCACATTCATGCTGTGAATCTCCTGTTGCACCACTTCCCAAAGTTGCTCTATTGGATTGAGATCTGGAACTGTGGAGACCATTACAGTACACCGAATTCATTGTCATGTTCATGGAACCAGGTTGAGATGACATGTGCTGTGTGACATGTGTTATCCAATTGGAAGTAGCTATTGGAAGATGGATAGATTGATGCCTAAAGGAATGCACATGGTCAGTAACAATACTCAGGTAGGTTGTGGCATTTAAATGATGCCCTATTGGTATTATGGGGCCTAATGTATGCCAGGAAAACATTCCCTACACTATTATACCACCAACAGCCTGGACTGTTGACACAAGGCAGGATGGAGCCATGGATTCATGTTGTTTATGCCAAATTCTGACCCTACCATTTGCAGGTCGCAGCAGAAATCATAATTCCTAAGACCAGGTGATGTTTTTCCAATCTTCAACTGTTCAGCCTTGGTGAGCCTGTGCTGACTGTAACCTGTCTCCTGTTCTTATCTGATGTGATGGTATTCTCCTTTCATCATTAGCAGTTGGTCTCTGTAGGTATTGAATGTCATAGATAAGTGCTACCAAAGTTATTTCTGCAGCCTAGGTACATTCTCACAAATCAATTCAAATGAAAGGGTTTCCAGCCATGTTGGGTAGGTGGAAGAGGGAGTCGCTGCTTCCAGGGCAGACATGGAGGATGTGTGTTCATGGCTCAGTTGATAGCATCCTCAGCTTACATACCGAGGGACCAGGGATGGCTCCTCCTGTTCACCTAGCAGTAAGGTACCTGTTTGTTAATCAACTGTTGTGGGTTATGAAGAGAGGATTAAAAGACTCCAATGGAAGTAAGACCAACAGTCCCTGGTGAAACACAGACTTCACTGAGTTACAGTGGGTTACTAACCCTTTGGGTTATAATCTGAACAAAATCTTATCAGAAGTTCTTCCTTTAAGAGTGTTACCTAGTTAGGTATTAGGTATATATTTATTGTAATTTGCTAAATTAAAACTATATAGCATATCATATTCAAGATTGCCATATTCATATTAAAGATCACCATGCATGCATTAATAACAGTAAACAAACTTAATTACAAACTTAAAAAATGTATGACTATCATAAATTGTACTATCTCATACTGTATTAATAATAGAGTAAAATATTGAATATTTGTAATTTACCACTTTTTGCCTGTCTAGACTTAAGTGGTCTATAAGTACTGTATTAGGTTAAGTCTGCCTGAAATGCTCGGCATGATAGTGGCTTTCTTTGTACCAATCAAATTATGAAATGTAAACACACATTGTAATCTTAGCAAAGAAATAAAATTTTATTTTATTTTATTATTTATAGGTAAGCACAGTAATTATGGTCCTGTATTTGAACTATTTGAAACAAATATTGTAAAGCAAAGACATGCATCAAATGAAAATAACATGCAAATATACAGTGGACCCCCGCCTTACGATATTAATCCGTTCCTGAGAGCTCATCGTAAGCCCAAATTATCGTAAGGCGAATTAATTTTCCCCATAAGAAATAATGGAAATCAAATTAATCCGTTCCTGACACCCCAAAGTATGAAAAAAAAAATTTTACCACATGAAATATTAATTTTAATACACACAAACTGAAGAAGACATACACAATTACTACTCTACTAAGAATAGAATACATGACACTTACCTTTATTGAAGATCTGGTGATGATTGATGGGATGGGAGGAGGAGTGTGTGTGGAAGTTGTTATTGTTTAAAGGGGAATCCCCTTCCATTAGGACTTGAGGTAGCAAGTCCTTTTCTGGGGTTACTTCCCTTCTTCTTTTAATGCCACTAGGACCAGCTTGAGAGTCACTGGACCTCTGTCACACAACAAATCTGTCCATAGAGCTCTGTACCTCCAGTTCCTTTAAGACTTTCCTAAAATGGGCCATAACATTGTCACTGTACAGGTTGCCAACACGGATTGCAGTAGCTGTGTCAGGGTGACTTTCATCCGCAAAGGTTTGCAGTTCAACCCACTTTGCACACATTTCCTTAATCTTTGAAGTAGGCAACTTCCTCAATTTCTTTCTCCCCTCCTCTGAAGCAGTTTCCTCAGGTCTGGCCTCTTGCTGTTGAAGATGATCTTGCAGCTCATCAGTGGTTAGTTCTTCATTGTCCTCCTCCACCACTCTTCCACATCCTCTCCACAACTGGCATACGCTTCTCAGGGTTAGCCTCAAACCCTTCAAAATCCCTTTCTTCTACACATTCTGGCCACAGTTTCTTCCAAGCAGAGTTCAAGGTCCTCTTAGTCACTCCCTCCCAAGCCTTACCTATAAGGTTTACACACCTGAGGATACTAAGGTGATCTTTCCAAAACTCTCTTAGAGTCAATCGAGTGTCAGAGGTCACTTCAAAGCACTTTTGAAACACAGCTTTTGTGTACAGTTTCTTGAAGATGGAAATGACCTGCTGGTCCACAGGCTGCAGGAGAGGAGTGGTATTAGGAGGCAAAAACTTGACCTTAATGAAGCTCATGTCCCCAGAAACTCACTCTGCCAAGTCTGAAGGATGACCAGGAGCATTGTCTAATACCAGGGGGCACTTAAGGTCCAATTTCTTTTCAATTAGGCCATTTTTCACACTGGGGGCAAATGCATGGTGTAACCAGTCATAGAAATAGTCCCTAGTGACCCATGCCTTACTGTTTGCCCTCCACAGCACACACAACTTAGCCTTGACGACATTGTTTTGCCTGAACACTGGGAGTTTCAGAGTGATACACCAATAAAGGCTTCACTTTGCAATCACCACTAGCATTAGCACACATCAGATGAGTAAGCCTGTCTTTCATAGGCTTATGTCCTGAGAGTGCCTTTTCCTCCTGAGTAATGTAGGTCCTACTTGGCAATTTCTTCCAAAACAGGCCTGTTTCGTCGCAATTAAACACTTTTTCAGGTTTCAATTCTTCACCGTCTATGTACACCTTGAATTCCTTCACATATTTTTCAGCTGCTTTTTGGTCTGAACTGGCAGCCTCACCATGCTTTATCACACTATGTATGCCACTATGATTCTTACATCTCTCAACCCAACCTTTGCTGGCCTTAAATTCACTCACATCACCACTAGTTGCAGGCATTTTTCTAATTAAATCGTCATGCAACTTCTTGGCCTTTTCACATATGATCACTTGAGAGATGCTATCTCCTGCTGTTTTCCGTTTATCCACACCAATAACAGTCTCTCAACATTTTCGAGTACATGCGATCTCTGTTTCGAAAACAAATTTGCGCCTTTTGCAAGAACAGCTTCCTTGATTGCCATTTTGTTGGCCAAGATAGTAGCGATGGTTGACTGGGGTTTGGTATACAACCTGGCCAGCTCCGAGACATGCACTCCACTTTCGTACTTAGTAATTATCTCTTTCTTCATTTCCATAGTAATTTTCACCCTTTTTACCACAGGGTTGGCACTAGAAGCTTTCTTGGGGACCATGGTGACTTATTTTGCAGCTACAAGCACTAAAAACACTGATAATATGAAATGTACTGAATGTATGCTTAGATGCGACCACACTGGCTGGCTTGTAAACACTGGCACCCATGGGGCAGCTGAGGCCACGCATAGGACGCAGGACGCGTCCCGGACGAATCACGTAAGGCGAGTTTTTTATCATGAGGCGAGGCAAAATTTTTGCGTTCAAATGCTTTGTATGGCGGATTTAACATAAGGCGATGCGTTCGTAAGGTGGGGGTCCACTGTAAATGATAAAGCTCCTGGAGAGCGAAACGTTGCGACAATAAAATGTCACATTAGTTGCACTTGTGTCCTTTTACTTTACATATTGTCGGTAATTCTACCAACTTTATTGCAACAATACTTGTAATTTCAAAGTAAGGAGAATTGGGGTATCCTAAGTCAGCAACTTCCACGATAGATGGAGACAATTTTGTTAAGCTCTTGCAATCTTAAAGCCCAGTGGTAGCACCTTCAGCTCATAACTGAAGAACTCAAGTTTGATCCTGCAGCTGGTGCAGATAAGATACCTGGAGAGTGTTCTGGGGGCCAATGCCTCTGCAGCATGGTTTGTGACCAGACCTAATAATGGATCAGGGTCTGATCAACCAGGTTGTTACTGCTGGCTGCACATAAACTGACATATGAACCACAGCCCAACTGGTCAGGTACTAACCCTAGGTGCCTGTCCAACTCCCTTTTAAAGACAGCCAGGGGTCTATTGGTAATTCCCATTATGTATGCTGGGAGGCATATTTTCTTAACACATGTAGCTTGGCTACGTTCAAGAAGGAGCTGGGCAGTTACCTCAAGTTAGTACCCAATCAGCTGGACTGTGGTTCGTACGCTGGACTACATGCTGCCAGCAGTGACAGTCTGGTTGATCAGGCCCTGATTCACCGGGAGGCCTGGTCAAGGACTGGGCCACAGGGGTACTAATCCCCAGAAGACCCTCCAGGTAGTCCAGGTAGCCTCTGCTTCCCTAGCAGCAAGTAGGTACCTTGGTATTAACTGAGAACACCATCTGACACTCAAGTTATTAACTAATCTGGTTAATAACTGAATAAAGTTCTCCACTTTGCATTATGACAGGCACACAATGGTGATAAACAATGAAAATTTAACAGGCCTATACAGTGGAACCTCAAAAATCGAACGTATCACATATGTATTGAACGTTTCGAAAATAGGACCATTTTTTCGGGCAAACTGTGTCCCTATTATCGAACGCTCCCCTATTTTTGGACCGCTGGGTACGGGACCTGTCTGCCAGCCCGCTCTGTCCGCGTCCCCGCGCAGGCGCCGTGAGCAGTCTAGCTTTGTTTATGCTTGAGTGAACACTAACCTGCGCTCTCATTCACGCATTTTACAATTATTTCGTTGTGTTTGGTGCTTGTGGGACTGTGAAATAAGCTGCCATGGGCCCAAAGAAACTTGCTAGTGGTACCCCTGTGGTAAAGAAAGTGAGAAACACCATAGATGTGAAGAAGGAAATAATACAGAAGTATGAGAGTGGTGTGAGACTTGTTGAGCTTGCCAGGATGTATGGGAAAAACAAGTTGACCATCGGTTCTATCCTGTCAAAGCAAGAACAAATCAAGGAAGCTGATGTTGCAAAAAGTGTTAATATAGGGAGTGGATGAGGTGCCTTCTTCAAAGATTAAGGAGATTTGTGCCAAGTGGAATGATGTCCAAATGTTTGTGCAGAAGTACCACCCTGAGCAAGCTGAAACAAGCCATCTTTGCAACAAGTTTTGTGACAGAAACATGTGCCATTTTAGGGAAATGTTAAAGAGGTGCCAGAAACAGAGGACTGTGGACAGTTATTTTGTGAGACAGGGGTGCAGTGACTCTCAAGCTGGTCCTAGTGGCATTAAAAGACGGAGAAGGGAAGTAACCCCAGAGAGGGCTTTACCTGAAGTCCTCATGGAGGGGGATTCTCCTTCCAAACACTAACCCCAACTCCCTCTCTCCTCCTCCCTATCTTCCAGATGCCATCACCAATCTTCAATAAAGGTAAGTAAAAATGTTATTTTATATGTACGTATTACTATACATAATTAAAAACTATAGTATTTGTTGTATGTAAAACTGTAATTAATCTCTATAAAATGTATTTTTTTGTGTGAATATTTTTGGGTTTCTGGAACGGATTAATTGTATTTCTTGCCCATTCTCTGCTCAGACGCTGTGCTGAGTGGTCGTCAGCTGTCTCTCCTCAGTCCCGACACCTGGTGGAGGAGCTTTGCGACGACAACAACAATGGCAACTGGTTTTCACCGGAGAGTTAATACTGTTTGTATTGACCTCATAAAGGGCACAATCCCCAGTGCATCGATTAATGTGCTGGTGCCGATGATCATCCACGATATATATGGCATCCAGCGTGAATCCCTGTGTGGCGTTGCCTTAAATGGACTATCCAGGATTTTCATCAAGTTTTGTGATACCAAGACCTATGAGCAGATTGTCAACCAGTATCAGGATGTTAGCAAGCAAGTCACCCCAGCAGTCACAGTTAAGTTGCGAGACGTTTCACAATACTATACGTGGGTACGTGTGCGAAACGTGCCTTTTGAGGCTAACGAAGTTGACATACGTGACGCCTTCAAATACTATGGGATGATCCACCAGGTTACTATGGGTCGGTGGTCTGATGGCCACTTTGCTGGTTTACAAGAAGGGTCTTTCTCGTTGAAAATGTCCCTGCGCCAACCAATACCTTCGTACATAAACCTAGAGGAGTTCCGTACCCAGGTGTATGTTACGTATCCTGGGCAGAGATGAACTTGTCGCCTATGCGGCGCATTGGATCACATTGCTGCACAATGCATTAAGCGCCAGCCGCTCTCAGGATGTGGTCGTCATCCGGATGGTGAGGCTCCTCGTTAGATTCTGGCAGATGAAGTAGTCGAGGACTTACCGCACCTGAAATCGTGGAGTGATGAGGTGGATCGGGCCATGCTCGTGGAGTCATCCTGCTTGACTCTACCTGGAACGGTCAACCATGATGTGGTAGAACATGGTGGACGTGAGAGCCCTCAAGCAAGAGAGGTTGCTGACATGGAAGCTAACATTGTATCGACATTGAGCGACCTTTAAGCGTCGCAGGAGTATGATTCTGTGCCGTGTGTGCCTGCGTTCGAGTGTTCAGATGAGGAGAGAACACAGTTAATGGATGTCGATCAGTTAATTAACGTAAGTGAGGTAGAAGGTCCGAGAGTTCATACTGTTGCGGTAGAAGTTCACAAGGAGAACATTACAGGTCCTAATAAAGCTGAGGATGCTGTTTCTAGGAGGCGTGTAGCTACCCCGCCCAACTCCGACGATGTCTTGACCCCTGGACAGCGTTCTGGGAAGAAGACGTGGTCGGAAGTCACGGGTGGGGGGTCGCGTGGTTCCAGGACAGCGAGTAATATAACAGGGAATGTACAAGGTAAAGGTGGCGCCTTTGGCGTTAGTCAACGTAAAGAGAGAAAGGGTGTGGTGGTCCCTCGAGGAAAGCCACAGTTAGCAAAGTTAGGTGTATAACCATAAATGTTAATGGTATGAAAAATAACAGAAAGCAAGTGCAGGTTCATGAGTGGTTGCATCACTTTGCAGTAGACGTATGTTTCGTGCAAGAACATAACCATAAAGTTGGAAATTCGTTTGCGATAGATGGTTATGATGTTTATATGGCTCACTCGAGTCGTTTGAAAGGTGGTGTGGCTGTGTTGATAAAAGCGACCAGCCCATTCGTGATGAAACATTGGGAGGAGGGGGGGGGGTCGCGTGGTACACGTCATAGGTGAGTGGGGTACTCAACGGGTTGGTTTTGTAGGAGTATATGGGCCAGCTGAACATGATGTTAATATTAAAAATGCTTTTGTTAACAATGTTCTTGTGTACTATTTGAGATCCCTGCCTGATATAACAGTGGTTGGTGGCGACTGGAACTGTGTGGTGCGCCGTAAAGACGTAGAACCGAGGGGAGCGGGTTATTGTTCGATTATTTTGGGTGATTTGTTGTCTGGGCTGGGGTTGGTGGATGTAAGTGGGAGCGGTGACTTGGGGATTGAGCACACTTTCGTTGTTAGTGGGATGAATTGTAAAGGACCTGCCTAGTATGGGCCAACAGGCCTGCTGCAGTGTTCCTCCTTTCTTATGTTCTTATGTTCTTATGTAAGGACTATGCTACGTGCTTAGACAGGGTGTGTGTGTCTCGGCGGGTAGTTGTAACCAAAGTGCGTGTGTTAGACATATATTTCTCCGACCATCGCGGTGTTCTCGTAGAGCTTGACTGGGGGGGTCTCCCAACTCGTTTTAAAGGATACTGGAAGTTAAATACTCGTTTACTTCAAAGTGCGGAAGATAGGACACTCTTCACGCACTTATGGATGTCTATGGGAGTAGAGTCCTTGGAAGGTAGTGATTTAGTGCGACAATGGGACGAGGTTATGAAGCCTCGAATTAAGGATTTGTATGTGCATCGGGGTAGGGAGGCCTTTCGATTGGAGTATGGATTTTTGAGGTACTTGGAGGGTTCTTTACAGCACTGTTATGCGCAAGGAGAGGTATCTGGAATTTACCCAGTGGACGAGATTGACAATCTAAAGGAACACATCCAGGTGCTGAAAAATACGGTTTTTGATGGGGCGCGTATTTCGAGTGGAGTCGAGGAGGCTGTGTGGAGTGATAAGCCGTCCGCTTGTGTCTTACGTAGTCAGACACAGAGGAGGAGGGCGACTGAAATCATGAGTTTAGTGGTGCAGGATGGCGTTGAAGGGTATAGTGAGGGTCAGGTTGTAACAACAACTGAAGGAATAATATATTATGTTGATAAATGGTTTAATCTCAAAAGATTAAAGATGCAAGCGTGGATGCAATACGGGAATTGGGGCGGAATGTACGATGTGAGTTGAATGATAATGATCGTTTTCTCATGGGTGGGCCTATAACTGAAGCTGAGGTGTGGGAGGCTTTGCAGGGAATGTGCAAGGGCAAGGCGCCGGGTATTGATGGCATTCCGTGTGAATTTTATATTCAACATTGGGAGGTCATAAGGACTTTTCTGGTACGTTTACTCAATGCGATGAAGGAGGGGGGACGTTTAGGTATGTCTCAGAGTACGGCAGTTTTGGTGTTAGTTAAAAAATGTGACATACCCGTATCACTTAAGGATTACCGACCAATATCACTAATGTGTAGTGATTATAAATTATATGCAAAAATTTTAATGAATAGGATTAAGGAAGTGTCTGACAAGGTAATACATAAGGGTCAGTTTGGCGTGTCAGGTAGGTCGATGTATGATGGTCATGGGAATATCAGGGAGTTTGTCGAGGAATGCGGAACGAGGGGCGGGGGTGGTGTTTTGGCTTTAGACTGGCAAGCTGCTTTTGATAGTGTAGAAAGGGAGGTGCTGTGGAAGTTTGTGAGATGGCAGGGTTTTGGAAATGAGATCATCATGTGGGCTCCTTCTTTGTACAGTGGTGCTGGGTGTCAAGTACAAATTAATGGGAAGTTAGGAGACTTTGTCAAATTGAATAGAGGCATTCGACAGGGATGCCCTATGTCTCAAATGTTCTTTGCTTGCATGCAGGACCCTTTTTATTGGACAGTTTGTGGGCGGGGAGTAGATTCGTCGTGGGGTTCGGGAAGTGATCGACCAGCCATAGTAGGTTATGTAGATGATACAACTGTCCTATTATGTACGAGGGAGCAATTGAGTTTTGTGGGAAAACTTGTAGATGTATTTGGTAGAGCAACAGGAATGCGGGTTAACAAAGAAAAATCAAAGATTATGAAGTTGGGAGATTGGGCGAGAGAGGAGGTAGGTATAGAGACGTGGACGGTGGTTGACTGTGTTAACATATGTGGTATACAGTATATGAGAGAGGTTGATAAGACGAGGGCATGTAATTCGGGGAGGGTGGTAAATAGTGTTTTGAGGCGTATAAATAGTCTAAGGCCACGACATTTAACCCTACACCAGAGAGCGATAGTAATTAATGTTCTTCTTTATAGTAAAGTTTGGCACGTTGCTGCGCTGTATCCACTAATAAAGGGGGATCTCAAACATCTTTTAAATAGAGTATATAGATTTTTGTGGGGCTCAGGGTGCGACTGGCTCACAAGAGCGGTGGTAGAGACACCAATGCGTCAAGGAGGGTTAGGTCTTGTTCCTTTAAGAGACAGAGTCATTGCTTGTTATGTGAAGCGTCGTTTTCTCCGACTGGGTGGCAGGCATGGTGGTTTAACAGAAATGTATCGTGACCTGAGCAGGTGGTGGGGACGGACAGATTTAATTAGGTGTGAGACGATGCTACGTGTGTTACTGTGCATGTGAGATGTGCGGAGCGTTAAATTGAGTACGTACTTTGGAAAGAGTGGGTATGGTGAAGGTTGAGGTGAGAGTTCAGGGAATGTTCCCCATGTACGCATGGTGTGATATATGGAAGCGGGTTCATCAGTTACGTCTCCTTCCTCGAGTACGCAAAGTGGTTTTTAAATTTTTGCATGGGATTCTGCCGTCCAAGGTGGTGTTGTCTAATCGGCGTGTAGAGGAGGACCGGAGTTGTTCAGCGTGCGGGGAGGACGAATCAGCGTTTCACATTGTGTATTTCTGTGAAGCTTTAGGTATAGTACGTGCGTGGTTAAGCAGGGTTTTACGAATGGTAGGGGGGGAGGTTTGTTGGTACTTAGGGCGTTGAGTTTTGATGTGGGTGGGGTTGACATCTGTGTACAACGTGCAGTGTCGTATGTCGTAGCCGATTATATTTATGTGTCATGGGCTATGAGGCATGTTGAAGGTAATAGCAGAATCCGGGTTTTAGCGGGAACAATTCTTAGAACTAAGTGTCGAAATCAGTTGGTATATGAGGGGAGATGGGAGAAAGATTTCCCGTCTGCATATAGAGTGTTAGAGTTAAAGGATTTGAGATAATTTGTGTTCGTTCAGTGGGTAATCTAACGGGCTGGTCAGCTGCGTTTAATTGTGTGTAAATGTCTTGTGCTTGTGAATGTTGTATGTATGTCTCCAATGTGATGATGTCATTAATAAAAATGTAAAAATTTTGTATGTGCAGAACGTTAAGAGTTTTGCCTTTTTTATTCTTGTATACCAATCATTGGTATTTGTATAGATGTGTTTTCCTATTACATGTAATATATGATATTACATGTAATTGATTACATTATTTGTTGAGATGTAAAATAACACATCGTATTTGTTATATTTGGATGTTTTTGTCATCGATTCATTAATACCTATGTCTATGTTGGTGTGTATGAGTGTGCTTGTGTGTGTGTGTTATTGTGTGTGTTGGTTTTTTAACACAATGATTTATTATACAGTCTATATACTTACCCATGTGTGCTTGCCATTTGTATATACAACATAGTTAGACATGTTCTTTAATAATGTATAATGTGTTGTGTCTGAGTATAAAAACATTGTCAATACTTTGTTTGTGTGTAAGGTGTATTATCATTATATTGTACGGTATCGTTGGTCATGTGAGATTATTGTAAAATTAACCGCTTTCTTTTGTGTGTTTTTAATATACATTTATCATTGTGTATCTCACTGTTTTAAATAAAATATAAAAAAAATTGTATTTCCATTATTTCTTATGGGAAATATTGCTTCGAATTTCAGACTTTTCGAATTTAGAACTAGCTCCTGGAACGGATTAAGTTTGATTTTTGAGGTTCCACTGTATATTATTATTCTATTTTCATGGGGGGAGTGCTAAACCTGTAGGGCTCACATAACACCCATACAAGTGTGAACTGATATTAATGCATATTTTACTGAGGTTACTACTGATTCATCATTATCAATCATCATCATTGATCACTACCACCATCGTCATCAAATATCATTGTCATTATAGTCATAATAGTCATCATTGTTACTGATAACACCTGCACCCATAGTGGTCATACAGCATGAGGAGGAATGGGAGGCAATCAGGTTCAATCCAAGGAATGGGAGGCAATCAGGTTCAATCCAAGGAATGGGAGGCAATCAGGTTCAATCCATGGAATGGGAGGCAATCAGGTTCAACCCAAGGAATGGGAGGCAATCAGGTTCAATCCATGGAATGGGAGGCAATCAGGTTCAATCCAAGGAATGGGAGGCAATCAGGTTCAATCCAAGGAATGGGAGGCAATCAGGTTCAATCCAAGGAATGGGAGGCAATCAGGTTCAATCCATGGAATGGGAGGCAATCAGGTTCAACCCAAGGAATGGGAGGCAATCAGGTTCAATCCATGGAATGGGAGGCAATCAGGTTCAATCCAAGGAATGGGAGGCAATCAGGTTCAATCCAAGGAATGGGAGGCAATCAAGTTCAATCCATGGAATGGAAGGCAATCAGGTTCAATCAAAGGAATGGGAGACAATCAAGTTCAATCCAAGGAATAGGAGGCAATCAGGTTCAATCCAAGGAATGGGAGGCAATCAGGTTCAATCCAAGGAATGGGAGGCAATCAGGTTCAATCCAAGGAATGGGTGGCAATCAGGTTCAATACATGGAATGGAAGGCAATCAGGTTCAATCCAAGGAATGGGAGGCAATCAGGTTCAATCAAAGGAATGGGAGGCAATCAGGTTCAATCCAAGGAATGGGAGGCAATCAGGTTCAATCCAAGGAATGGGAGGCAATCAGGTTCAATACAAGGAATGGGAGGCAATCAGGTTCAATCCAAGGAATGGGAGGCAATCAGGTTCAATACATGGAATGAAAGGCAATCAGGTTCAATCCAAGGAATGGAAGGCAATCAAGTTCAATCAAAGGAATGGAAGGCAATCAAGTTCAATCAAAGGAATGGGAGGCAATCAAGTTCAATCCAAGGAATGGAAGGCAATCAGGTTCAATCAAAGGAATGGGAGGCAATCAGGTTCAATCCAAGGAATGGAAGGCAATCAGGTTCAATCAAAGGAATGAGAGGCAATCAAGTTCAATCCAAGGAATGGGAGACTAGATTTAATCATCTATTTTAATTAGAGAAAGGTGAAAAGTGGTTATATAGAACCTTGAGAATGGGAGGAATTCAGGTTTGATCCAAGAAAGGGGAGGATAAGAACAATTCCTTGGAACAAGAGCCCTTCACTGACATCATTGCACCCAGACCAACCCGGGTCCAAATCTTATGATCAAGAGCCCCTCGTCAGCATCAATGCACCTAGGACAGGTCTAATTCCCAGGATCAAGAGCTCTTCACTGGGATTAATACACCTAGGACAGATCCAACTCCCAGGATCAAGAGCCCTTCACTAGCATCAATCAATCCCTCTGCAGGGTTACACACTAATTATATTCACGAGGAAGCTTTAAACCCACAGGAGTCGAGCAGCACCTGGAGACTGAGGCACTCACGTTTGATCCCAGGAAGCGGAAGACAGTGCCAATACCCTGGATCAAAAGCCCTTCTCTTATCTTATCTTCAGGCTACAAAACTACATATAAATTTCCTCTTGCATTTTTGGACAAAAATCCGTCATTTAAAAAATTGCTGGAATACATGTATAATATATATTTTAGAGTGTATATATAACAGGACTCACCAGTAGTGTGTTCAGGTGGTTGTGGGTGTTGATATATTAGACATTAATGACACTAGACAGCAATAATAATAAAATAAGAGAGATCACCAGACGACACACTCACTCCCACACAGTGATCACTACACACTGCTATATTATAATATCATTCATACCTTCATTTATATATCTTAAGCCTTTATTTATTTACTTTTTAATTTCTACACTATATTTGTACGTTATAAATAAATATTATTGTATATAAATTATATATATTGGATTGCTGACATTTGACTTGTGTAGGATGAACAACCATACAGTGAATACCACTTTATTGATTTGTAGTTATTTTATGTAATGTATCAGCTACAGTTAAAAAGTCGTGCATACCATAATATACTACATATATTGTGACATTATTTTCTAACTTATACTCATTTATTAGGATAGAGTTGTGAAGACATAGTTTTGTGAGTGTTGGCCAGCCTGGGTAAACAATATATAATAACTGCAGACGACAATAATTACGGAGTAATTAAGTAAAATATAAATGATATCCTAGTATTATTTATATCACATTATCCTTCATCTTTGTTTCAGTAAAGTGTTCCATTATTTAAATGGTTATGCTTCAACAATGGTCAATAGCACTCACATGGCCATTACCAACCAGTGCCATTTTTTTTGTGACCATTTGAACTTTAAACTATTATAGCTAAACCAGTGTCCTTCTCTCCTCTCCCTCTTGACCTACATCACTTTTTTGTGTTAATAAACACTACAGACACTTGAAGTATTTAGCTATATAACATAGTATGGTATTTTGGCCACATCCCCTCAAGGAAGGTTCCTTGATGTTGGTGAGGGGCTCTTGATTTAGGGAATTAGATCTGTGCTCCAGTTCCCCGAATTAAGCCTGAATGCCTTCCACATCCCCCCCTTAGGCGCTGTATGATCCTCCGGGTTTAGCGCTTCCCCCTTGATTGTAATAATAATATTTTGGCCACATCATTGAATTACTACTATGTATGACTATGATAACTTCTCATAACTTATATACATGATATATCACGTATGTGCTCACTGAGTTGTGTTTGCCTAGGTTCAGTTGCAGCTCCTGGCCGGCATTGTTGGGTGCTGGCCTCGTAGGCCCCGTCATACCTACTCTTGAAACTGTGGATTGAGTTTGCCTCTGCATTTCATCTACCTCATTCTAGTTATTTAACAGCCAGAAGTTTATTTCGGTTCAGTTACACATCAATACAATTACACAAGTTTTAGGTGATTGTAATTATCTAGGATAACTGGAAAGGGTTTACGGGGGTCAACGCCCCCGCGGCCCGGTCTGAGACCAGGCCTCATGATGAATCAGGGCCTGATCAACCTGGCTGTTACTGTTGACCGCACGCGAACTGACGTACGAACCACAGCCCGGTTGGTCAGGTACTGACTTTAGGTGCCTGTCCAGCGCCTTCTTGAAAACAGTCAGGGATCTATTGGTAATCCCCCTTATGTATGCTGGGAGGCAGTTGAACAGTCTTGGGTCCCTGACACTTATTGTGTTGTCTCTCAGTGTGCTCGTGGCGCCCCTGCTTTTCAATGGGGGAATGTTGCATCTCCTGCCGAGTCCTTTGCTTTCATAGGGAGTGATTATCGTGTGTAAGTTTGGTACTAATCCATCTAGGATTTTCCAAGTATATATTATCATGTATCTCTCTCGCCTGCGTTCCAGGGAATACAAATCAAGGGACTTCAACCTTTCTCAGTACCTCTGTAAGTGTGCTCAAATTATAAATAAATAAATAAATAAATAAATTATAAATAAATTATAAATAAATGTACTGAATGTACAACAATGCATGCAACCATATGACCTGTCTTTGTAATACTCACTTGTGCTTTATAGTTATCTGTTTACATTAATGTTTTATCACTGATTTCATCATTGCTTAGTTAATCTTAAGTTAATTTTAAGCCAGCCCGTAATGCTATGCATAGTATAAGTGGCTTTGGCATGCTGCTCTTATCTGTATTTTTTTGTACCTCTGTATGTGTGCTCAAATTGTAAATAAATAAATAAATAAATAAATAAATAAATAAATAAGTGTACCGTCACGGGACTTACTTCTACTGGGTCCTTGTAATATGTTATTATCAGCAGACTAGGTATTAGATACAGCAGAGTTCAGTCATGATTATAACTCTAAATATTAAAACAACTAAATAACTCAAGTACGTGAAAATCAGTTAGAATAAAAGAAGGTATAAAAGAAATAAAGTGAAATGAGTAATTTACATGAACATTAAATAAAGAAAATCAGCTTAACGAGTTTAATTATACAATAAATCACTTTCCTTCCTTACTATAATATTTTACGGTGCCTCGTGGCCTGATCGCTGAAGGTCTCGCTTCACACGGCCAGAGTCGGCGTTCGATTCCAAGAGCGGGTAGAAACATAGGGCGTGTTTTTTTACACCGGTTGTATATGTTCACCCATCAGTAAAATGTGTACCTGGGTGTTAGTGGACTGGTGTGGGTCGCATCCTGGGATAAAACTGACCTAATTTGCGGGAAATGCTTAGCTATGGTCTGTATACCTTGTAATGGTAGTAAATAAAGATATTATTATTATTATTATTATTATTATTATTATTATTATTATTATTATTATTATTATTATTATTATTATTATTATTATTATTATTATTATTATTATTATTATTATTCACGTTTGCGTGGAAAACTTATTACAACTGTAACCAGATATAAACATGTAAATATTTTATTAACATAGTAACTTGTTCAACTATCACAACTCTGTGGTAGAGTCCCTGGACCCATTATGTACCTCTGTAATGTTGAGGTAGAGTCCCTGGACCCATTATGTACCTCTGTAATGTTGAGGTACAGTCCCTGGACCCATTATGTACCTCTGTAATGTTGAGGTAGAGTCCCTGGACCCATTATGTACCTCTGTAATGTTGAGGTAGAGTCCCTGGACCCATTATGTACCTCTGTAATGTTGAGGTAGAGTCCCTGGACCCATTATGTACCTCTGTAATGTTGAGGTAGAGTCCCTGGACCCATTATGTACCTCTGTAATGTTGAGGTAGAGTCCCTGGACCCATTATGTACCTCTGTAATGTTGAGGTACAGTCCCTGGACCCATTATGTACCTCTGTAATGTTGAGGTACAGTCCCTGGACCCATTATGTACCTCTGTAATGTTGAGGTAGAGTCCCTGGACCCATTATGTACCTCTGTAATGTTGAGGTAGAGTCCCTGGACCCATTATGTACCTCTGTAATGTTGAGGTAGAGTCCCTGGACCCATTATGTACCTCTGTAGTGTTGAGGTAGAGTCCCTGGACCCATTATGTACCTCTGTAATGTTGAGGTACAGTCCCTGGACCCATTATGTACCTCTGTAATGTTGAGGTACAGTCCCTGGACCCATTATGTACCTCTGTAATGTTGAGGTACAGTCCCTGGACCCATTATGTACCTCTGTAATGTTGAGGTACAGTCCCTGGACCCATTATGTACCTCTGTAATGTTGAGGTAGAGTCCCTGGACCCATTATGTACCTCTGTAATGTTGAGGTACAGTCCCTGGACCCATTATGTACCTCTGTAATGTTGAGGTACAGTCCCTGGACCCATTATGTACCTCTGTAATGTTGAGGTCGAGTCCCTGGACCCATTATGTACCTCTGTAATGTTGAGGTCGAGTCCCTGGACCCATTATGTACCTCTGTAATGTTGAGGTACAGTCCCTGGACCCATTATGTACCTCTGTAATGTTGAGGTCGAGTCCCTGGACCCATTATGTACCTCTGTAATGTTGAGGTCGAGTCCCTGGACCCATTATGTACCTCTGTAATGTTGAGGTCGAGTCCCTGGACCCATTATGTACCTCTGTAATGTTGAGGTACAGTCCCTGGACCCATTATGTACCTCTGTAATGTTGAGGTCGAGTCCCTGGACCCATTATGTACCTCTGTAATGTTGAGGTCGAGTCCCTGGACCCATTACGTACCTCTGTAATGTTGAGGTCGAGTCCCTGGACCCATTATGTACCTCTGTAATGTTGAGGTCGAGTCCCTGGACCCATTATGTACCTCTGTAATGTTGAGGTAGAGTCCCTGGACCCATTATGTACCTCTGTAATGTTGAGGTCGAGTCCCTGGACCCATTATGTACCTCTGTAATGTTGAGGTAGAGTCCCTGGACCCATTATGTACCTCTGTAATGTTGAGGTAGAGTCCCTGGACCCATTATGTACCTCTGTAATGTTGAGGTCGAGTCCCTGGACCCATTATGTACCTCTGTAATGTTGAGGTAGAGTCCCTGGACCCATTATGTACCTCTGTAATGTTGAGGTCGAGTCCCTGGACCCATTATGTACCTCTGTAATGTTGAGGTAGAGTCCCTGGACCCATTATGTACCTCTGTAATGTTGAGGTAGAGTCCCTGGACCCATTATGTACCTCTGTAATGTTGAGGTACAGTCTCTGGACCCATTATGTACCTCTGTAATGTTGAGGTACAGTCCCTGGACCCATTATGTACATCTGTAATGTTGAGATACAGTCCCTGGACCCATTATGTACCTCTGTAATGTTGAGGTACAGTCCCTGGACCCATTATGTACCTCTGTAATGTTGAGGTACAGTCCCTGGACCCATTATGTACCTCTGTAATGTTGAGGTACAGTCCCTGGACCCATTATGTACCTCTGTAATGTTGAGGTACAGTCCCTGGACCCATTATGTACCTCTGTAATGTTGAGGTACAGTCCCTGGACCCATTATGTACCTCTGTAATGTTGATGTACAGTCCCTGAACCCATTATGTACCTCTGTAAAATTTTGATTACCACCCGCACCATGGGTATACCTGGAGGCAGGTATGGGATACCACCCGCACCATGGGTATACCTGGAGGCAGGTATGGGATACCACCCGCACCATGGGTATACCTGGAGGCAGGTATGGGATACCACCCGCACCATGGGTATACCTGGAGGCAGGTATGGGATACATATGGGTATGGAGTACATAAAACAAAATTAACCTAACTCCTGCACAGTAGCCACCCACACCATGGGTATACCTGGAGGCAGGTATGGGATACCACCCGCACCATTCATTCATGAGAGGCAGGTATGGGATACCACCCGCACCCTGGGTATTATACCTGGAGGCAGGTATGGGATACCACCCGCACCATCCTGGAGGCAGGTATGGGATACCACCCACACCATGGGTATACCTGGAGGCAGGTATGGGATACATATGGGTATGGAGTACATAAAACAAAATTAACCTAACTCCTGCACAGTAGCTTCATTCATGAGAAATCTTGTGGCTCTCTGAGGCTGAAAAAATAATTCCCAACATCTCTCTTTCTATCACATCTACGCTTTTAAAAATTATTTGTCAATGTACTTAAATGTTTTTTGTTAAATATGTATTGTTTACCTCTTAATAAAATAATTTAATTATTTAAAAAAACATGCGCTAGAAGTGTATGGGTCAGATATAATTAATAAATGATAATAAAGGCATACATTGTTTATCTGGCTTGTCTGATCTGCATAACAATGTTAAGGTTGGTAATGTATAACACTACGTTTACTTTCTAAACCAGTATGTAAGTGTTACAAGGTTTACTTAAGTGTGGGTTAAGTGCTCAACTCACAACAAAAAAAAGGACCAGGGTTTGATATCCAGACAAGAAGGACCCTGGGTCACTCCACCTGCTGTGCTGCCCACTCTCATCTACTTTCTGCAGTTATTATTATTATTATTATTATTATTATTATTATTATTATTATTATTATTATTATTATTATTATTATTATTATTATTATTATTATTATTATTATATTATTATTATTATTTTATTATTATTATTATTATCATTATTATTCTTATTCTTCTTCTTCTTATTATTATTATTATTATTATTATTATTATTATTATTATTATTATTATTATTATTATTATTATTATTATTATTATTATTATTATTATTATTATTATTATTATTATTATTATTATTATTATTATTATTATTATTCTTATTATTATTATTATTATTATTATTATTATTATTATTATTATAGCAGCAGCAGCGGCGGAAGCATCAGTGGTATTAGTAATAATAATAATAATAATTATTTACTACCAGTACATGTACAAGGTACACAGATCATAGTTGACATCACTTGTTATGCTGAGCATTTCCCACAAATTAGGTCAGTTTTTGTCCCCAGGATGCGACCCACACCAGTCCACTAACACCCAGGATGTGACCCACACCAGTCCACTAACACCCAGGATGTGACCCACACCAGTCCACTAACACCCAGGATGTGACCCACACCAGTCCACTAACACCCAGGTACATATTTTAATGATGGGTGAACATAGACAACCGGTGTAAAGAAACACGCCCAGTGTTCCTACCCTACGACTGCTCTCTGTGTTCTGTTAGTGAGGAAATTATAGATCCATCGACCGACTTTTCCTGTTATTCCTTTAGCACGCATTTTGTACGTTATTACGCCATGGTCACACTTGTCGAAGGCTTTTGCAAAGTCTGTATATATTACATCTGCATTCTTTTTGTCTTCTAGTGCATTTAGGACCTTGTCGTAGCGATCCAATAGTTGAGACAGACAGGAGCGACCTGTTCGAAACCCATGTTGCCCTGGGTTGTGTAACTGATGGGTTTCTAGATGGGTGGTGATCTTGCTTCTTAGGACCCTTTCAAAGATTTTTATGATATGGGATGTTAGTGCTATTGGTCTGTAGTTCTTTGCTGTTGCTTTATTGCCCCCTTTGTGGAGTGGGGCTATGTCTGTTGTTTTTAGTAACTGTGGGATGACCCCCGTGTCCATGCTCCCTCTCCATAGGATGGAAAAGGCTCGTGATAGGGGCTTCTTGCAGTTCTTAATGAACACGGAGTTCCATGAGTCTGGCCCTGGGGCAGAGTGCATGGGCATGTCATTTATCGCCTGTTCGAAGTCATTTGGCGTCAGGATAACATCGGATAGGCTTGTGTTAACCAAATTTTGTGGCTCTCTCATAAAAAATTAATTTTGATCTTCAATTCTCAGTCTGGTTAGCGGCTTGCTAAAAACTGAGTCATATTGGGACTTGAGTAGCTCACTCATTTCCTTGCTGTCATCTGTGTAGGACCCATCTTGTTTAAGTACGGGCCCAATACTGGACGTTGTTCTCGACTTTGATTTGGCATAGGAGAAGAAATACTGTTCATTAATACTACAGTTAAAGTGTACTCAATTAGAGAATTATTTTGATTATATTGGTGAGTGCTGACATGTTTATTAAAATGTTTTAATGTATTTAACAGAGTGGATAATGATGCCATCGTTGTCCTAAACTGTTGATTCTGCTTTATTATAAATTAATTTGAGTTTAGACTCCCGTTACTCTTAAATTTTATTATAGATATATCAAGTCTAGTTTAATTTTTAAGTTTCTAAATGAAAACAAATGGCCAATGAATCTAAGAGCAATAATTTTTAATTAATTTAAGGCAAGGAATCGGAGAGAGTGTAGCCGGGACGGCGGGAGCCATGACTGTTATTAAGTCTGGTCTGAAGTTCTGCTTATTACAGTGGTTATTAAGTGCCCTGTTAGTGCTTTTCTCGCTCTTCAACATTCATATATTATATAGACAAGTACCATGACCAGAGGAGCAGCTCAGGAATGTGGAAGTTTCAGCTTTATGGCCGCAGAAGTAACCATTATGTGGAGTTATCAGACGTCCTGGTCAGAACATATCTTCTATTTTCTGCCGCTTCCAGGGAAGTATAAATGTAATTTTTCTTTTTATCTAGTTCCAGTGAGGCCTCACGAGGAATAGGTACAGCAGAGAAAACCTGGGAGGTAATATAGGAGGTATATTGAGCATAATAAGAGGTGAGCCTAGTGCTACAAACATGTCCATGAGGCACCTAAGTTCCTCAGTCTTCTAATAACATGTCAATTTTTCCACTATAATCTACCTTGTACATAATTACTATCACATTTGCTTTGTTTCGTAAGGTGAAGTCCAGGATCTTTCCTTAATTCATGGTATAACTTAACAAATATTTGATGACAAAGATCTGACCTCTGCAACACAGAGTCTAGTCCGGACTGACTATGTAAGTCACTTTACGACGGTATAAGTCACCTTAATCTCAGGGTTAACCTGCGTAATAAAGTACTACAGTGTTACACTGTTGACCTACACAACAGTACTACAGTGTTACACTGTTGACCTACACAACAGAGTACTACAGTGTTACACTGTTGACCTACACAACAGAGCACTACAGTGTTACACTGTTGACCTACACAACAGAGTACTACAGTGTTACACTGTTGACCTACACAACAGAGTACTACAGTGTTACACTGTTGACCTACACAACAGAGTACTACAGTGTTACACTGTTGACCTACACAACAGAGTACTACAGTGTTACACTGTTGACCTACACAACAGAGTACTACAGTGTTACACTGTTGACCTACACAACAGAGTACTACAGTGTTACACTTGACCTACACAACAGAGTACTACAGTGTTACACTGTTGACCTACACAACAGAGTACTACAGTGTTACACTGTAGACCTACACTATATGACAGTAACATAGTGTTTCGTAAATCATATAACCTTAAATTATTGTATATCTGTATATAATGGTTTGAAATAAAATGATCATTATTATTTTTATCATTGTGAACACAGCAATGCGTAATACAGATTCTAGGACATCATTAGAAGACAGTAGAACTATATACAAAAGATGAGGTAATCAGTCCCTCAGTGGAGTTAATGTTCACAGCATCGTGGTGGAGGATCTGGAGCAAACAGAACAGAGGACTCACAGGTAAGGACCCGCTGGCGTCGAGGGCCAAGTGGGGACAGGAGGAAGAAAATAGGTTGGGGAGAGGAAATATCTCAAGGAGGACTAGACCCAACTGCTAATCAAGGGAAACAAAATGCAGCAGTGTCACTCTCAGGAGCACATCACTCGCAACGACTGGACGCACAACAGGCTCTGGTTACTGTAAAAAGGTGGCGGAAACGACTATTGCAAGCAGTTCAGTATAAAACGCACAGAGACACAACTGTACGACAATGGCTGTTATAGAATTGTTGGAATAATTAGGCAAATAAGTCAAGTAGTTTATATGTATCGAGGTGGAGGAGCAGGGTCGTACAACTGGAGCAAAAGCAAGAAGACTGGCGGTTATATAGGCGTCAGTGGATAAGGACGTGTAGCAGACAAGGGCATAGTCACTGGTAGGCGGGATTCCCCAGTGGAAGTAGGTCCTACCCAAAGGGATGGGTTAGTTGTAGCAGCCGTGAAGAAGGTAAACTCCAGGTCTTGTAGATGTCCTCTGAACCCCAGCATACATAAGGGGGATTACCAATATACCCCTGGTTGTCTTCAAGCAGGCACTGGACAAACACCTAAAATCGGTACCTGACCAGTCGGGCTGTGGCTCGTACGTTGGATTGCGTGCAGCCAGCAGTAACAGCCTGGTTGATCAGGCTCTGATCCACCAGGAGGCCTGGCCACAGACTGGGCCGCGGGGGCGTTGACCCCCGGAACTCTCTCCAGATAAACTCCAGGTGAACCAAGATTCCATGATGTTGCAGTGTCTGACAAGTTGTGCACAACTTGTCAGACATAGCAAGGCGTGTAGAAGTTTTGCACTGGAGTCATGTTTTACCCTAGGATACCACCCACAACACTTGACTATAATGCAGCTCCTAAGTACCTATAGTTCTGGAAATATAAACACATAAGCAGTATAATGTGATCCTTTATTGACTATACTGCATGTGTTTATATTTCCATTGTGTCGGTATTTTTATACTGCTTATGTGTTTATATTTCCATTGTGTCGGTATTTTATACCATTTATTTCTACCTATAGTTCTGTTAGGTGAACAAAGGTAGTGGAAGAGAGGATTTGGAGCTTATTAACCCTGAGGGTTATTAACTTAATAATAACCCAGGATGATCCTAGATGGCGAGTCAGTCTGTACATATTTTCATTAGAAGCCTTTGATCCTTTTCCCGATTATTATAATAATGGGGGAGCGATAAACCCGTAGGAGTATACAGCGCATGTGGGGGAGCGATAAACTCGTAGGAGTATGCAGCGGATGTGGAAGGTGTAAGGTATTCAGGCTCAATTCAGGGAACCGGAGCACAGATCCAATTCCCTAGATCAAGAGCCCCTCACCAGTGTCAAGGAACCTATCTTAAGGAGTCCTCTTCCCGACCCAAGTCAGTCGGCTAAGCCCCCGGTACCTAAATACTGCTTAGTAGGTGAAAAGGGACAATAGGGCTAAGAAAACATGCCCAACGTTTCCATTTGTGCTGGAATCGAACCCCGGTTCTTCAGGTGTGAGCCGGTTAGCTTAATATCTTTATTGTGCATCCCATACCCATCTGTGTATGGTAGTCAAAAGATTGGTGCATAATGGGTCCGGGGACTGGGACCTAAAGTTTTGATAGTTAAGCAAGTTACAGTGGTAATAAACTATATATTTGTATCGGGATGCAATCATATTGAGTTTTTAATACAGTTATGAATTCAGTCACCAAAATATTAGTGTAGCTTATATGCGGTTTTGAATTTATGTACTTGGACACTTGTTGATCCGCATTAATTACAGGTTGAGAAACTGCCAGTCAGGAGCTGAGGCACGACCTCCTAAACTAGGCTTTAAATAATAAGATATTACAAGGACCCCAGTGGAAATAAGTCACTGTATCTAATTTTTGGGGTTTTCCTAGGTAGTTTACATATATTACTGTGCATTATAATTTTGCTTATGTGGACCTGGACTCAAATAAACTTGCACAAGCTAAAGCTCCCGCTTCACACACGGAGGGCCCGGGTTCGATTCCCGGCGGGTGGAAACATTTCGACGCGTTTCCTTAAACCTGTTGTCCTGTTCACCTAACAGCAAATAGGTACCTGGGTGTTAGTCGACTGGTGTAGGTCGCATCCTGGGGGACAAGATTGAGGACCCCCAGTGGAAATAAGTTAGACAGTCCTCGATGACGCACTGACTTTCTTGGGTTATCCTGGGTGGCTAACCCTCCGGGGTTAAAAATCCGAACGAAATCTTATCTTAACATATGCTTGTATGAAAGAGTCTGCCCGAATATTCCAATCAATTAACATTTGAAGAAGACTGTAGTCCTGGCCCACCATTGTAAGGGTAACTACTTTATTCAACAATGACTCGTCCTAATAACTATTCAAGCCTCAAAAAAAAAAAATGGAAAAAGCTAAGGTTTATTTAGATCTGCTAGATAGGATTTTACAAATAAATATACATTGATGCAATTACTGCAATAAAACGTAATTATGTACAATTGTACATACACTGGTGATACGCTTAATGTCAACCCTTCAAATAAAAATATCAGTGTTATTCAACAGGATATATTCATCCAGTAGATATGCAGACAGGTACATTTCGCTCAGCTTATATATAACGAGAATTTTCTTTAATCACACCTTTGGTTATTAAAGTATTCTCGACTGTCCAATACCGAAGATTTATTATTATAATCAAAGGGGAAGCGCTAAACCCGTAGGATTATACAGCGCCCGGGGGGGGGGGATGTGGAAGGCATTCAGGCTTAATTCGGGGAACTGGAGCACAGTTCCAATTCCCTAAATCAAGAGCCCCTCACCAACATCAAGGAACCTTCCATGAGGGGCCAATACCGAAGAGCTAAAGTGTAGTCTGCCAAACTCGACAGAAGCGGGAAGGTGGCCAGAACCACAAATTTTTATTTCTTTGCAAAATTTACAGTGTGTGATTTATGTATTACAAAATATTGTTGAATACAAAGAAAGCCACTGGCATGCCTGAGCATTTCGGGCAGACTAATTCTAATGCTTACAGACTATTTAAAACTATACACTGGTTATGGAGTGGTAAATTTTAATTATTGTTTTACATTATTACAGAAGGCTCATTCCATGTCAAGTGGACCAATTTTCAAAATCGTCCACACCTGACTATCTCCAATTTAAGTAAAATTTTACATGAAGGTTGGCAGGTATATCTAACTTTGGGAAAGTTTTAGTCCATGATATGCCATAGTAGTAATGGTATGGCCGTCAGAGTGGAGGCAGGTGAAAACTTCACCGACCCGCGAAGGGTTAGGCATGGTGTCGATCTCACCGACCCGCAGCACACAACAGTGTTCAGGTTATTGCTGTGACAGATCTTGCCTAAGTAGACATGCCTATACAACTTTTGCAGCTGATCTCAAAAATCGCAGTCCTAAAATTTACATGCTTTTACATTTTTTTTTCACAGATTAGATTTTAGATTTAGATTTTTTTCACAGAATGAAGGCAGAGTAGGCAAAAAAAATCTGTCGCGTAATATTGAATCTTGAATTCAGCTGCCTATATCTCTAAAGGAAAACATTATTTTAGCATAATATTATTGTAGCCGGCTACCCAAGTGTACATGGTCACAATCCTAAAATATCAGACTCTAGACGTTTTTAGTTCCTCTTCTAATGGTACCTAATGACACCAATGGCAGAGTAGCACAACCAGTTTTCTTAAAAACCTTCATTAGAAGAGCAGATTCTAAACTACAAGATATCTAATTTCTGGATAGGCATCTTGCCCTTCTAGGAAGAAAACAGACTTAAAATAAGATGATGTTTGTATTACGCAACGTTATAATGAAAACTTGGCATTTTTCAGTTGCTGTTGTTATAGAGCAACAGCAGCTAGAACCTCGTGTTTACGTCTCCTTATACAATTTTGGGTGGTGATTTCAGAAATTGTTATCTGAATTAATAGGGACCGATATTTTGCAAATTAAGCTTAACGTTGTCAAAAGTATCGTGACAACTGTGAGATTTTGACCTTGCTGATTTTATTTTAGTCAATCACATATACATACATATGTTGACATGCGTATATCTACATATCCCTACAATCACGTACATAATACATATACCCATATGCACCTATATGGTCATAAATTATTATGTTACATTATTTAAGATTTTGTAACCTCCTTCAATGTACTGATAATTCCTGATAACGAACAGGAAACTTTTGTGTTTATAAAACGTCTTCCGTACACCTGTTAATGTCTAACTTTTGTTCTGTACATTTTTCCATTTAGGAACTTAAATATGGCCGTGGCCTGGTGGCTAAAGCTCTCGCTTGACACGGCGATTCTCTGGGCTCGATTCCCGGCGAGGGTAGAAAGATTGGGAGTGTGTCTTTACACCGGTTGTCTATGTTCCCAATCAGTAAAATGGGTACCTGGGTGTTAGTCAACTGGTGTGGGTCGCATCCTGGGACAAAGCTGATCTAATTTGCGGGAAATGCTCTGCATAGCATAAGAACATAAGAAAGGAGGAACACTGCAACAGGCCTGTTGGCCCATACTATGCAGGTCCTTCACAAATCCATCCCACTAATAGAATATTTGCCCTCATAAGAACATAAGAAAGAAGGAACAATGCAACAGGCCTACTGGTCTATGCGAGGCAGCTCCAGTTCCCCCACCGGCTTAAGCCAACGCCTTGACCTAGTGAGGTCAGACACGTCACTTAAGGGAGGAGCACTGCATCCGGCCTAGTAGCACAAGCTAGTCAGGTCCAACTCACACCCACCCACACCCACTCATGCATTTATCCAACCTATTTTTAAAACTACACAACGCCTTAGTGTCTATGACGATACCCGGGAGTTTGTTCCACTCATCCACAAATCTATTACCAAACCAGTGCTTTCCTATATTCTTCCTGAATCAGATTTTTTCCAATTTAAAGCTATTGCTGCGAGTCCTGTCTATGTTAGATATTTTTAGCACGCTATTTACATCCCCTTTATTAATTCCTGTTTTCCATTTATACACCTCAATCATATCCTCCCTAATTCTACGCCTTTCTAGAGAGTGCAGATTCAGGGCCTTCAGTCTATCCTCATAGGGAAGATTTCTGATACATGGGATCATCTTTGTCATCCTCCTCTGTACGTTTTCCAGTGCATTTATATCCATTCTGTAATACGGTGACCAGAACTGTACAGCATAGTCTAAATGAGGCCTAACCAAGGATATATAGAGTTGAAGAACAACCTGAGGACTTCTATTTTTTTTATATTTCTTGCTATGAAGCCAAGGATAGAAGGAAGCTGTCCAGTGTCTTCTTGAAAACTTATACATTTGTTCCAGCAATATATGTGATATCTTCTAATAGTATGCTGATGAGTCTCAGGCCATGAATGTTGATATAGTGTTCTCTGATAGTGCTCATGCTTTTCCCCTATACTTCATTTTATTTCTTGTCTATCTTTCACTCCAGAAAGTTGTTACAGTAGTGTACAGGTTAGGAACCAGATCTTCAAATATCTTCCATGTATATTTTATCAGTTATCTCTCTTCTCCGTTCCAGAGAGAACAATCGAAGTGGTTTAAGGCATTCCCAATAGTTTTGATGTTTTACTGACCCTATGCAGGCACTATACATTTTCCAGCTCTGCTATCTCTCCTGCCTTGAGAGGTTCTATGATCAGTGAACAATATTATCATATTCATGGGGAACCACAAAGCCCGTAGGGGTCATATATCATTTGCGAAAATGAGAAGTAATTAGGAAAGATGACAATAGTATTCAAGACGTGATAGAACCAGATGATTTGAAAAATATCATTAATGTCATTGCCTTTCTAGATTTGAAAGTTCTCATAATCCACTCTTTCAATTTCCTGGACACTGCTGAATTTGCCTAATTGTGTTTTCCGGTCGGTAGACCATTTGACGAAATTATTCATAAGCCCTATACCTGTTCCTTACGTTCTAAGATATGGTCGGTTTATACTCACCTATATGTGGTTGCAGGGGTCGATTCACAGCCCCTGGCCCAGCCTCATCATTTGTCGCTGCTAGGTCTACTCTCTCCCGGCTCCAAGAGCGTTACTCAACCTCTTCTTGAACCTACGTATGGATCCTTCCTCCACTACTTCACTGTATAGATTGTTCCCCTTCCTGAGAACTCTAAGGCTGAAGAAATACTTCCTAACATTCCTATAAGGTCTTAATCTGCCAACCATCTTAGTAATTGGAATTTGTCACTGTTGAACATGAAACTATTTTCATTTGCCCATTGGAAGATTTTACTAGTATGAAGTATAAAACTTTATTACGATTGTTAAGCCAGGAAGTTGGTAATCCTGGATAATCCAATAAAGTCATTTTCCTGTTATTAATCTGTGACCTGTGTTGGGAGTTTTCTTATTCCCACAGTTCGGCCCTGAAACAGACCTCCATATTGCGGCTTTCTATGTAATAGTATGTCATTGATGTCAGTTATGGTCTGTATACCTTGTACATGTACTGGTAGAAATAAAGATATTATTACTCTTCAATAATGTCATCACGAATACTCTACAAATTAGTTAATTCTTTTGTATTTTTATGTCCTGAATCCAAATATCTCCTTGAAAAATGCTTATTGGCTGTAGGTTTAAAGATACGAGACATGTAATATTTGATTATTTTATCATAATGTAAAATATGTGTCAATGTATGTTTTAAACTCTAATCCGTGCCGACTTTCTGCCTTTTTGCTTGAGGCTTATAGTGGGCTGAAGAATCATCTCTTGCCAATGTCCAGCAATAGTCTGCAAGCATTCTTGTGCCCCATTTGCCCTGGTACCATTTTTCCTTGGTTGAAATATCTTTGTGAAACCTTTCACCATGTTTGTCACTAACTGCCTCACAGTTTGTTGGAAAAAAAAGTCTAAATGCGAGTCCAAAAAGTGGATTTTTAGTGATATGTTACATCTCATGTTCTTGTAAGCCTTGATGAACTGCTAGCTAGGAGATTCCACCGTTGAAGACGAGAGCCTAGCAGTTCTGCCTTATTTTTGGGTAGTTGCGATCCCTGACAAGGTCATGGAGTTCCCCTTTTGTCATGAGATGTGGCCGAGAGGAGTATGCTTGATCAAAGTTTCGGTCACTCTATAATCAAGCACTGTCATCTTTCTCTTCCTCCTCCTCACCACTTTCTTCATCTGACTCGAAGGATACCGAAGTTGGTGCATCAGGAACAGGTAGACCTTCTCCATGTGGAACTGGGCGAATAGCTGATGGAATGTTTGGATAATCAATGGACCCTTTTTTTTTCTTTGACAAGCCTTTTGTACTGGAGGTACCATGCAGAAATAACAATTGTTGGTATGGTCTGTTGGCTCCCGCCATGTCATTGGCACAGCAAAAGGCACTCATTTTCCTGTTCAACCATTGGCGAAGGTTAGTAGCACAATTATTGCAGCATATGTGTGGACCCCAGTTCTTATCCTGGTCACCAGTCTTGCATCCAAAATATAGGTGATATGCCTTTCTAACCATAGCAGTAATGTGGTGCTTCTGTGATGCAAAGGTCACCTTACCACAAATGTAGCAGAAATTGTCTGCACTATTCACACAAGTACGAGGCATCTGAAAGAAGAAAACAGCAATTAGAAGATAAATAGAAAATTTATTCATTAATTTATCATTATAATACAGAGTATGACAGCTAAGCAGAAGTATTTATATCATTCAGTAGGAAAATAAAATTAGTATAACATGCCTCACATGCATGTCAATAACTTATACACAAATAACCCGCACATAGAAGAGAGGAGCTTACGACGACGTTTCGGTCCGACTTGGACCATTTACAAAGTCACAGTGTGACTTTGTAAATTGTGCCTTTTTTTGTTATATCAATAACTTGCTCAATGAATATTTATTATAAGTTTAAAAAGTGTTTGTCTAAGAAAATCACCGACCTTTCACCTCAAAATATAAACTTACACAGCACAACCACCTTCTATGACTACTGGAACAATAATGAAGGGAATAAGTAAGTTTATTCAGGTATACACAAATACAGTTACATAGATTATCATACATAGCAACATATGCACTCGGTATCTGCTGGCATGGGAAATCTGGAAAAACAGATGGGACGTGCAACTATGACCACCCTAGAAAATGCCATGCCCATATGACAACAGGAAAATGCAAACTCCCTTCCTGTAAGCTTTTTCACCCTGAACTGTGTACCTCTTCAGTACAGGAAAGACTGTGCTATAACTTAAATTGACAGGCATACCATCTAAAGGGGACAAAAAGATACAAAACATCCAGGCCATGGGAAAACCTGGGTAGCCACAGCCACTCAAGAGGGAGAGGTTTTTTAGTGCCAGGAAGAAAAAAAAACTGGCAGGAAATGGCAGAAATCGTACACCAAATCCAGTCATTCCTGGAGTGGAACCACAGTCGATGGCCTCCACTCCAAATCAACAGATACAGATACTAATGCCGGAAAAAATCCCCCCCCAGTACCAACAATACCACCAGTCCGATAACATTCTTCTTTGCAAATATACAGGGTCTAAAGCCAGCAACAAACAACAAAATACCTTTCATCCGTGGACTGCTTGCAGAGGCAAAGGCAATGTTCGCGGCTTTCACTGAGACCCACATAAAGGATCACTTGGACAACGAAATATGGATCCCAGGTTACAACCTATACAGATGTGACAGAGTGAACAGGCAAAAGGGGGGGGGGGTTAGCCTGTACATTGCAGAGTCACTTGTTTGCACAGAACTGCTAAATGCCTCAAATGATGTAGTGGAAGTTTTAGCAGTAAAGGTCGAGAACCAAAACCTAGTCATTGTGGTAGTCTACAAGCCTCCGGATGCAACATCCCAGCAATTCCAGGAACAGCTGTTAAAAATTGACCAATGTCTGGAAAATCTTACAGCTCCTGCACCCAACATCTTGCTCCTGGGGGATTTCAACTTAAGGCACCTAAAATGGAGGAATATAGCAAATAATATTGTTGCAGTAATAACACCAGGAGGCAGCTCTTATGAAAACTCACACTCACGCGAGCTTTTAAATCTCTGCACAAAATTCAATTTAAACCAGCAAATAATAGAGCCTACTAGACTGGAGAATACACTAGACCTCATCTTCACTAACAATGAAGAATTGAGACACTTATGCAACCCATGGGAATCTTTATTGAAGAAACGTTTCGCCACACAGTGGCTTCATCAGTGCAATACAAAGTAGAAATGGGTAAGGAGAGTAGAAGTATGAGGTAATCAGTCCCTCAACCTGGATTCGATGTGTTCAGTCCATCACTCTTGTAGTAAGTGCAGCATAGGGCCAGAGAGGTGGCTTATATACTGCGGTGAGATGAGTTGAAGCAGGAGGAGGCGGGATCTTAGTGGGACCTGCCACTAATGTAAGTAGGTCATCGTCCAAAGGTTTGGGCAAGCGTTGAAGTCTTTGTACCAAGATTCCATGATGTTGCAGTGTCTGACAGATGTGATGAATGGTTTTGAAAACCGACAAGTTGAAGAATTGAGACACTTATGCAACCCATGGGAATCTTTATTGAAGAAACGTTTCGCCACACAGTGGCTTCATCAGTCCAATACAAAGTAGAAATGGGTAAGGAGAGTAGAAGTATGAGGTAATCAGTCCCTCAACCTGGATTCGATGTGTTCAGTCCATCACTCTTGTAGTAAGTGCAGCATAGGGCCAGAGAGGTGGCTTATATACTGCGGTGAGATGAGTTGAAGCAGGAGGAGGCGGGATCTTAGTGGGACCTGCCACTAATGTAAGTAGGTCATCGTCCAAAGGTTTGGGCAAGCGTTGAAGTCTTTGTACCAAGATTCCATGATGTTGCAGTGTCTGACAGATGTGATGAATGGTTTTGAAAACCTTTGGACGATGACCTACTTACATTAGTGGCAGGTCCCACTAAGATCCCGCCTCCTCCTGCTTCAACTCATCTCACTGCAGTATATAAGCCACCTCTCTGGCCCTATGCTGCACTTACTACAAGAGTGATGGACTGAACACATCGAATCCAGGTTGAGGGACTGATTACCTCATACTTCTACTCTCCTTACCCATTTCTACTTTGTATTGGACTGATGAAGCCACTGTGTGGCGAAACGTTTCTTCAATAAAGATTCCCATGGGTTGCATAAGTGTCTCAATTCTTCAACTTGTCGGTTTTCAAAACCATTCATCACAGGAAGGAATACATATAAATGACCTCATAGAGGACAGGAGCCATAGTAGGGAAACAAGTGTAGTCAAAGATAAGATAAAACCAATATTGCAAACTAGAAATACCGCAGGAAATAGCAAACAAGAGGACTCCAATAGCAATAGAGAGGATAAATTACCAAAAACAACTGGTGGGAGCTCCATTGTTGGTGCTAGGGAGGATAGGAATAAGACAGGGAAACATGCACCAACAGGGAATACAGTCACAGAAACCCAAGGCAAACGGAAACCAAGCCTGTGCACATACTATGCACTTGGTATCTGCTGGCATGGGAAATCTGGAAAAACAGATGGGACATGCAACTATGACCACCCTAGAAAATGTCATGCCCATATGACAACAGGAAAATGCAAACTCCCTTCCTGTAAGCTTTTTCACCCTGAAATGTGTACCTCTTCAGTACAGGAAAGACTGTGCTATAACTTAAATTGCCAGGCATACCATCTAAAGGGGACAAAAAGATACAAAACATCCAGGCCATGGGAAAACCTGGGTAGCCACAGCCACTCAAGAGGGAGAGGTTTTTTAGTGCCAGGAAGGAAAAAAAAACTGGCAGGAAATGGCAGAAATCGTACACCAAATCCAGTCATTCCTGGAGTGGAACCACAGTCGATGGCCTCCACTCCAAACCAACAGATACAGATACTAATGCCGGAAAAAAAATCCCCCCCCAGTACCAACAATACCACCAGTCCGATAACATTCTTCTTTGCAAATATACAGGGTCTAAAGCCAGCAACAAACAACAAAATACCTTTCATCCGTGGACTGCTTGCAGAGGCAAAGGCAATGTTCGCGGCTTTCACTGAGACCCACATAAAGGATCACTTGGACAACGAAATATGGATCCCAGGTTACAACCTATACAGATGTGACAGAGTGAACAGGCAAAAGGGGGGGGGTTGGCCTGTACATTGCAGAGTCACTTGTTTGCACAGAACTGCTTAATGCCTCAAATGACGTAGTGGAAGTTTTAGCAGTAAAGGTCGAGAACCAAAACCTAGTCATTGTGGTAGTCTACAAGCCTCCAGATGCAACATCCCAGCAATTCCAGGAACAGCTGTTAAAAATTGACCACTGTCTGGAAAATCTTCCAGCTCCTGCACCCAACATCTTGCTCCTGGGGGATTTCAACTTAAGGCACCTAAAATGGAGGAATATAGCAAATAATATTGTTGCAGTAATAACACCAGGAGGCAGCTCTGATGAAAACTCACACTCACACGAGCTTTTAAATCTCTGCACAAAATTCAATTTAAACCAGCAAATAATAGAGCCTACTAGACTGGAGAATACACTAGACCTCATCTTCACTAACAATGATGATCTGATAAGAAATGTCACCATATCAAAAACAATATACTCAGATCACAACATAATTGAGGTTCAGACATGTATGCGTGGAGCCCCAGACCGACAAAATGAGACTAGTCACGAGGGAGCATTCACCAAATTCAACTTCAATAACAAAAACATAAAGTGGGACCAAGTAAACCAAGTCCTAACCGATATAAGCTGGGAAGATATACTAAGCAACACAGACCCAAACTTATGCCTAGAACAGATTAACTCGGTGGCACTCGATGTATGCACAAGGTTTATTCCTCTAAGAAAAAGGAGGAGTAGATGTAAAATAGAAAGAGACAGGCGCTCCCTTTACAGGCGACGGAAAAGAATAACAGAGCGGCTAAAAGAGGTCAATATATCTGAAATGCGCAGGGAGACACTGGTCAGAGAAATAGCAAGCATCGAACTTAAGCTAAAAGAATCCTTTAGGAGTCAGGAATCGCGGGAAGAACTAAAAGCCATAAATGAAATCGAAAGAAACCCAAAGTATTTCTTCTCCTATGCCAAATCAAAATCGAGAACAACGTCCAGTATTGGGCCCCTACTTAAACAAGATGGGTCCTACACAGATGACAGCAAGGAAATGAGTGAGCTACTCAAGTCCCAATATGACTCAGTTTTTAGCAAGCCGCTAACCAGACTGAGAGTCGAAGATCAAAATGAATTTTTTATGAGAGAGCCACAAAATTTGATTAACACAAGCCTATCCGATGTTATCCTGACGCCAAATGACTTCGAACAGGCGATAAATGACATGCCCATGCACTCTGCCCCAGGGCCAGACTCATGGAACTCTGTGTTCATCAAGAACTGCAAGAAGCCCCTATCACGAGCCTTTTCCATCCTATGGAGAGGGAGCATGGACACGGGGGTCGTCCCTCAGTTACTAAAAACAACAGACATAGCCCCACTCCACAAAGGGGGCAGTAAAGCAACAGCAAAGAACTACAGACCAATAGCACTAACATCCCATTTCATAAAAATCTTTGAAAGGGTCCTAAGAAGCAAGATCACCACCCATCTAGAAACCCATCAGTTACACAACCCAGGGCAACATGGGTTTAGAACAGGTCGCTCCTGTCTGTCTCAACTACTGGATCACTACGACAAGGTCCTAAATGCACTAGAAGACAAAAAGAATGCAGATGTAATATATACAGACTTTGCAAAAGCCTTCGACAAGTGTGACCATGGCGTAATAGCGCACAAAATGCGTGCTAAAGGAATAACAGGAAAAGTCGGTCGATGGATCTATAATTTCCTCACTATCAGAACACAGAGAGTAGTCGTCAACAGAGTAAAGTCCGAGGCAGCTACGGTGAAAAGCTCTGTTCCACAAGGCACAGTACTAGCTCCCATCTTGTTCCTCATCCTCATATCCGACATAGACAAGGATGTCAGCCACAGCACCGTGTCTTCCTTTGCAGATGACACCCGAATCTGCATGACAGTGTCTTCCATTGCAGACACTGCAAGGCTCCAGGCGGACATCAACCAAATCTTTCAGTGGGCTGCAGAAAACAATATGAAGTTCAACGATGAGAAATTTCAATTACTCAGATATGGTAAACATGAGGAAATTAAATCTTCATCAGAGTACAAAACAAATTCTGGCCACAAAATAGAGCGAAACACCAACGTCAAAGACCTGGGAGTGATTATGTCGGAGGATCTCACCTTCAAGGACCATAATATTGTATCAATCGCATCTGCTAGAAAAATGACAGGATGGATAATGAGAACCTTCAAAACTAGGGAGGCCAAGCCCATGATGACACTCTTCAGGTCACTTGTTCTATCTAGGCTGGAATATTGCTGCACTCTAACAGCACCTTTCAAGGCAGGTGAAATTGCCGACCTAGAAAATGTACAGAGAACTTTCACGGCGCGCATAACGGAGATAAAACACCTCAATTACTGGGAGCGCTTGAGGTTTCTAAACCTGTATTCCCTGGAATGCAGAAGGGAGAGATACATGATTATATACACCTGGAAAATCCTAGAGGGACTAGTACCGAACTTGCACACGAAAATCACTCACTACGAAAGCAAAAGACTTGGCAGACGATGCACCATCCCCCCAATGAAAAGCAGGGGTGTCACTAGCACGTTAAGAGACCATACAATAAGTGTCAGGGGACCGAGACTGTTCAACTGCCTCCCAGCACACATAAGGGGGATTACCAACAGACCCCTGGCAGTCTTCAAGCTGGCACTGGACAAGCACCTAAAGTCAGTTCCTGATCAGCCGGGCTGTGGCTCGTACGTTGGTTTGCGTGCAGCCAGCAGCAACAGCCTGGTTGATCAGGCGCTGATCCACCAGGAGGCCTGGTCACAGACCGGGCCGCGGGGGCGTTGACCCCCGAAACTCTCTCCAGGTAAACTCCAGGTAAACATCTGTCAGACACTGCAACATCATGGAATCTTGGTACAAAGACTTCAACGCTTGCCCAAACCTTTGGACGATGACCTACTTACATTAGTGGCAGGTCCCACTAAGATCCCGCCTCCTCCTGCTTCAACTCATCTCACCGCAGTATATAAGCCACCTCTCTGGCCCTATGCTGCACTTACTACAAGAGTGATGGACTGAACACATCGAATCCAGGTTGAGGGACTGATTACCTCATACTTCTACTCTCTTTACCCATTTCTACTTTGTATTGGACTGATGAAGCCACTGTGTGGCGAAACGTTTCTTCAATAAAGATTCCCATGGGTTGCATAAGTGTCTCAATTCTTCAACTTGTCGGTTTTCAAAACCATTCATCACATTCACTAACAATGATGATCTGATAAGAAATGTCACCATATCAAAAACAATATACTCAGATCACAACATAATTGAGGTTCAGTCATGTATGCGCGGAGCCCCAGACCGACAAAATGAGATTAGTCACGAGGGAGCATTCACCAAATTCAACTTCAATAACAAAAACATAAAGTGGGACCAAGTAAACCAAGTCCTAACCGATATAAGCTGGGAAGATATACTAAGCAACACAGACCCCAACTTATGCCTAGAACAGATTAACTCGGTGGCACTCGATGTATGCACAAGGCTTATTCCTCCAAGAAAAAGGAGGAGTAGATGTAAAATAGAAAGAGACAGGCGCTCCCTTTACAGGCGACGGAAAAGAATAACAGAGCGGCTAAAAGAGGTCAATATATCTGAAATGCGTAGGGAGACACTGGTCAGAGAAATAGCAAGCATCAAACTTAAGCTAAAAGAATCCTTTAGGAGTCAGGAATCGCGGGAAGAACTAAAAGCCATAAATGAAATCGAAAGAAACCCAAAGTATTTCTTCTCCTATGCCAAATCAAAATCGAGAACAACGTCCAGTATTGGGCCCCTACTTAAACAAGATGGGTCCTACACAGATGGCAGCAAGGAAATGAGTGAGCTACTCAAGTCCCAATATGACTCAGTTTTTAGCAAGCCGCTAACCAGACTGAGAGTCGAAGATCAAAATGAATTTTTTATGAGAGAGCCACAAAATTTGATTAACACAAGCCTATCCGATGTTATCCTGACGCCAAATGACTTCGAACAGGCGATAAATGACATGCCCATGCACTCTGCCCCAGGGCCAGACTCATGGATCTCTGTGTTCATCAAGAACTGCAAGAAACCCCTATCACGAGCCTTTTCCATCCCATGGAGAGGGAGCATGGACACGGGGGTCGTCCCACAGTTACTAAAAACAACAGACATAGCCCCACTCCACAAAGGGGGCAGTAAAGCAACAGCAAAGAGCTACAGACCAATAGCACTAACATCCCATATCATACAAATCTTTGAAAGGGTCCTAAGAAGCAAGATCACCACCCATCTAGAAACCCATCAGTTACACAACCCAGGGCAACATGGGTTTAGAACAGGTCGCTCCTGTCTGTCTCAACTATTGGATCACTACGACAAGGTCCTAAATGCACTAGAAGACAAAAAGAATGCAGATGTAATATATACAGACTTTGCAAAAGCCTTCGACAAGTGTGACCATGGCGTAATAGCGCACAAAATGCGTGCTAAAGGAATAACAGGAAAAGTCGGTCGATGGATCTATAATTTCCACACTAACAGAACACAGAGAGTAGTCGTCAACAGAGTAAAGTCCGAGGCAGCTACGGTGAAAAGCTCTGGTCCACAAGGCACAGTACTCGCTCCCATCTTGTTCCTCATCCTTATATCCGACATAGACAAGGATGTCAGCCACAGCACCGTGTCTTCCTTTGCAGATGACACCCGAATCTGCATGACAGTGTCTTCCATTGCAGACACTGCAAAGCTCCAGGCGGACATCAACCAAATCTTTCAGTGGGCTGCAGAAAACAATATGAAGTTCAACGATGAGAAATTTCAATTACTCAGATATGGTAAACATGAGGAAATTAAATCTTCATCAGAGTACAAAACAAATTCTGGCCACAAAATAGAGCGAAACACCAACGTCAAAGACCTGGGAGTGATCATGTCGGAGGATCTCACCTTCAAGGACCATAACATTGTATCAATCGCATGTGCTAGAAAAATGACAGGATGGATAATGAGAACCTTCAAAACTAGGGAGGCCAAGCCCATGATGACACTCTTCAGGTCACTTGTTCTATCTAGGCTGGAATATTGCTGCACACTAACAGCACCTTTCAAGGCAGGTGAAATTGCCGACCTAGAAAATGTACAGAGAACTTTCACGGCACGCATAACGGAGATAAAACACCTCAATTACTGGGAGCGCTTGAGGTTCCTAAACCTGTATTCCCTGGAATGCAGGAGGGAGAGATACATGATTATATACACCTGGAAAATCCTAGAGGGACTAGTACCGAACTTGCACATGAAAATCACTCACTACGAAAGCAAAAGACTTGGCAGACGATGCACCATCCCCCCAATGAAAAGCAGGGGTGTCACTAGCACGTTAAGAGACCATACAATAAGTGTCAGGGGCCCGAGACTGTTCAACTGCCTCCCAGCATACATAAGGGGGATTACCAACAGACCCCTGGCAGTCTTCAAGCTGGCACTGGACAAGCACCTAAAGTCAGTTCCTGATCAGCCAGACTGTGGCTCGTACGTTGGTTTGCGTGCAGCCAGCAGCAACAGCCTGGTTGATCAGGCTCTGATCCACCAGGAGGCCTGGTCACAGACTGGGCCGCGGGGGCGTTGACCCCCGGAACTCTCTCCAGGTAAACTCCAGGTAAACTGTGTATTACAGTAGCTGTTGCTACTGTGTACTACAGTAGCTGTTGCTACTGTGTACTACAGTAACTATTGCTACTGTGTACTACAGTAGCTGTTGCTACTGTGTACTACAGTAACTATTGCTACTGTGTACTACAGTAGCTGTTGCTACTGTGTACTACAGTAACTATTGCTACTGTGTACTACAGTAGCTGTTGCTACTGTGTACTACAGTAACTATTGCTACTGTGTACTACAGTAGCTGTTGCTACTGTGTACTACAGTAACTATTGCTACTGTGTACTACAGAGTAGCAGCAGCGTTTATTAAACGTTTAAACTTTTTGCTGTATTTTTACTTTTATTCAAACTTTGTATAAAGCGCTGTCAAACGTTCCCTTTGTGAAGAAAATTATTTAATTTTTAAGAGAGCAGGGAAATCATAAAAAAAATTGTGGGACACCTAAAACTTAATAGAAGAGATGAAGAAAGAATTGAGTGAGGCCTTGTAGGCAGTGAGACCAGACAATATCTGTGAGTTCTGAAAGACAGGGGAAAAACAGGAACTGGATTAGATTAGATTAGAAGTGGTTACTTTATTGTTTACCTCATATCCATCCTGTGGAGGGCAGCGCAGGAGCATATGGAGACAAAAGATCTAGGAACTAGCCCCCAAAAAGGTTAACGGGAGTACAGTTAGTTTAATATCTTTATTATGCACCCCATACCCATCCTGTGGGTGGTAGCCAAAAGATTACAGAGGTACATAATGGGTCCAGGGACTGGACCCCAAAGTTATGATAGCTGAACTAGTTACAAAGGTAAAGAACTCCAGGTAGATCTGGTCACAATCATGGCAAGTTACAAAGGTAAAGAACTCCAGGTAGATCTGGTCACAATCATGGCAAGTTACAGAGGTAATGAACTCCAGGTAGATCTGGTCACAATCATGACAAGTTACAAAGGTAATGAACTCCAGATAGATCTGGTCACAATCATGGCAAGTTACAGAGGTAATGAACTCCAGGTAGATCTGGTCACAATCATGGTAAGTTACAGAGGTAATGAATCAGCCTCACTCCTATACATGGTTACAGTCATGAACAAATTACAAAGTAATGAGCCACTGATACGTCCACACCTGGTCACAAATTACATCTGGACTTATATCTATAGTTCACTTATCTGTTACAAGCAAATTTAAGAATTTTTTTTTTAGATTTTATTTAAGAAACCTTACAAAAGTACAAATGATGCATAATAAGAGTACAGGAATACAAAAAAAAAAACAATCTTTTACGCTACTAGTACCAGGTTATTTCTGGAGGTAACAAGTATTATAACAACATCCTATTATAGCAAACAGTACACGCTAAAATAAGACCTGTACCCTCACCTCCGCCTCAGCATACAGGGTGTTTACCCACCTCACTACCCCCTCCCGAAACCCAAACCTCTCTAAGCAAACCCCTAAGAAATCTCTGTCCACGCAATCATATGCGTTCTCCCAATCTAAACCTAGTATTCCCCCTCCCATACAACTCTCTAGAAAATCCCAAATAAAACCATGTCCATCCCTCATCCTTCTTCCCGGAATTCCCAACTGCCCCGTATGTAACACTAAATCCAACACTTTCCTCATTCTGTTGCCTAAAATCTTAGCAAAAATCTTGTAGTCCGAGCACATTAACATAATCGCACGGTAATCATTCAAAACTCGGCATTCCTTCTTTTTGGGCACTAAAACCGTGACACCCATTCTTTGCGATTGTCCCATCCTCCCACTACCTAACATACAATTCAAAACCCCCACCAGACAATGCCATACACTCCCCCAATGACACCTATAAAAATCGTTGGGTATGCCATCTATTCCAGGGGTTTTACCCTGGCACAGCCCAAAAACTGCCTCCTCCACCTCCTCTACACTAATACTACTCTCGAGTCTGTCACTGTCCTGCTCACTTATAACCCTATTAAACCCCTCATCCCCAAACCGTCCCTCACCCACTCCCCCGCCAACCCTCTTCCATTTCTCCCTAAACCAGAAATCGGCATACAAACTAATATGTTCTGTGATGGATAGACCTTGACCCTCCTCAAATCCACCCCCCCCCCTTTTCCTGCCACTATATACACCAAGGTGGTTTTTGTCTGCCTTTCCTTAAACTTCTTGAGTACAAATCCCGACGGCCTATCCCCCCTTAAAACATCCTCCAACCCCACTCTAACTCTAATTGCCTCAAGCTTTTCATTATGGATTTCCGCCAACCTATTTCGCAAACGTTCCATGTCCTCACTCCGCCCCACTCGGTCCTCTGAGTAACAGTCATTTAACTGACCTTCAAGATAATTTTGTAGACCATAGCTCCACCTCGCCATCTCCTTACCCCATACTTTAAAAAAATTCGCAATTCCAACTTTAGCCCTCATTTCCCACCAATCCAGCAAATCCATCTCCCTATTCCTAGTCTCCCAAATGGATTTCCACCAATCCTCAAATCCTGTAGCGTCACCCTCGTCCCTAAGGAGCCTCACATTCAATTTCCAGTATCCCGTATAAACTCGCACTATACCATCTACCCTCAAGTCTGCTATAACAGCACGATGATCAGAAAAACCCACATCTATAGTCCTCACCCTCTCCACACCTATTCCTTGCCTAACATAAATTCTATCTAACCATGCCGCATATCCCCTATGGATAAAAGTGTGCTCCACTCCATATCCCCTACTCCCCACCACATCTACCACTCCAACATCCCGCAAAACGTTTCTCAGAGCCCCCAAAACACAACCCGCCCCCCTCGGAACAACATCCCCATTCCTAATTACACAATTCCAATCCCCGCCAAACACTGTAAAAGCCGGCAAGCCTCTCAAATGATACACCAAGACATCGCATACAAAATCCACCTTCACCCTAGCGTTACTAGTTGCTGGCATGTACACACCTACAAAACAAACCCTCCCGGCCCCCCAAAACCCATCCACCCTGACACCCTCCCCCCTCCTACCAACCCAGGATACGCAAAGGACTGGTCTCCTTTACCGCCACAGCCACACCTCCTTTCAACCTCAAAGCATCACTGGTAAACAACCTATAACCTTTCAAAACCAACTCACATCCTAACCTATGGTTATGTTCCTGCAAAAAACAGACATCAATACTAAATCTCCTTAAAACCACTAACCATACCCTCTTGACCTCGGTCTTAAGACCGTTTACATTGAAAGTTACACACCTGAAATTACAAGAATGGCGGCTTACCCCTATGCCGCTGAAGCTTACTTGATCCTCCTTTCATAGGTCTCGGTCCATCTCTAGCAATCCGTCGTTCCTGCCCTCCAACCCCTTCCTGTCCCTTCCCGCCGATCTTTCCATTGCTCCCCCCCTCCCTGTCTCGCCATTTCCACCACAGCTGCCCAAACCTTCTTCCCAGGCCGCTGCGCTGGTGTGAGGACCCCATCCATGTCTGATGCCCCCACTGATATCTTGCGGGAGCTACCCTCTACACACATATCTTCTTCAATCACATCTTCTTGATGGACCTCCACCACCACATTGCTCTCCATCCTAACCTCACTCAAGTCTTCCTTACCCCGTTTCTGATCATCCATCACCTTGACATCACCTAACCTCACATCGTCTTCCACACTATGCTCCGACTCTTCCCAAAAATCCTTCAGCACAGCCTCCAAAATCCCTTCCTGAGCTGAATCTGTAGTACCTAACGGTCTGTCTGACAGCAATATTCCCTCCCCCCCGTTTCCTCTGGTAGTGTAACACACGTCTCCAAAGCCACCTCTGCTCTTTCAACCTCCTCACTCCATAGGCCCTTCCCCTGGCCTTCCACATCACCCGTCATAACGTCCAAGGCTTCTAACTGCTTGTCTTCAGAAGGTTTTTCTGGAACCCTAGGGCCCTGTCTCCTGGGGCATTGTGCCGCCATGTGCTCATAAGAGTCACATAAATGGCACGTCTTCCGCTGCCCCGCATAATGTACAAAAACCTGAGTTCTATAACCATGCAATGTGACGTATGATGGTATCGGCCTCCTCAGGGTCATTTTCAGTGTGAAGAACCCTTCCGGCAGCCCCTCGTAGGGGCTGTCCCTCCACATTCCCATGCTCGCCGAGTGTACAGTCCCATAACCACTGAACACATCCTGTAGGCTGTATGCTGTCACTTCAAAAGGTACATTCCGTACCTTCACCCAAGTAAAATACTTAGAAACATCATGCAAGCATACTTCCACTGCCGAATTGGCGCTCATCCTCCTTTCTTGAAATTCGTCGACGATGCTGGAGTAGAAGTCGGCCCTCATGAACTTCACGAAGACCCTTGACATACCATTTAGCACCACACCGTACAACTCTTCATTGGGGATGCCATAAACGTCCCTGATAATGCTTGGCAGGAGAACGTTCATCGTGGCGCTGCTTAAAGATCCCCTGATCAGCTCGATGCAGACAGTATTCATGCGCCGGCTCATTCGGTCCGCCATCTTGGTGCCAATGCTATGTTTTCCTCACCAGGTGGCGTGCAAGAGAAACTGTAGAAGCGTCCTCTCTCCCCGCAGGTCGAGAGACGAATGTGGTGTTTAAGAAATTTGCGTAATATATCTGGTATCTTATTTTCATTAATAAGAAACCTTCACATGTCACATAGGTTATTATGCTTACTATCTCAATATTCTTCAATGAGTGGACATTTAAGCACACAGTGTTCAGGATACTGACCATAGGGCTCGCAACATACTTTGCATTTAGTCTGATCATCATTTGTATGTCTCCTAAACTGTCAGAAGTACTTGTAACCAAGCCTAAGCCTGGCCACTACAACATCAGTCAGTCTGAACATTAAAATGGTATAAAATACCGACAGGTTGTTAGGTAAGACACATATGCAACAGTTAGGTATCTTTATTATGAAACGTTTCGCCTACACAGTAGGCTTCTTCAGTCAAGTACAGAAAAGTTGATAGAAGCAGAAGATACTTGAAGACGATGTAATCAGTCCATCACCCTTAAAGTTTTGAGGTGGTCAGTCCCTCAGTCTGGAGAAGAGCATTGTTCCATAGTATGAAACAATATGGAGAAGAAGTGACAGGATGGATCTTTTTATAGCGCCAAGAGGTGAGACGTAGGCCACTAGGAGAGGTAGGAACTCAGATGTTGAGAGGTCAGGTCCCTCTCAAATCCAGCCCCTCTCACTAGTGGAAGTTGTCGAAGTTGATTGCAGGTCTGTACCAAGGGTATCTTGGTACAGACCTGCAATCAACTTCGACAACTTCCACTAGTGAGAGGGGCTGGATTTGAGAGGGACCTGACCTCTCAACATCTGAGTTCTTACCTCTCCTAGTGGCCTACGTCTCACCTCTTGGCGCTATAAAAAGCTCCATCCTGTCACTTCTTCTCCATATTGTTTCATACTATGGAACAATGCTCTTCTCCAGACTGAGGGACTGACCACCTCAAAACTTTAAGGGTGATGGACTGATTACATCGTCTTCAAGTATCTTCTGCTTCTATCAACTTTTCTGTACTTGACTGAAGAAGCCTACTGTGTAGGCGAAACGTTTCATAATAAAGATACCTAACTGTTGCATATGTGTCTTACCTAACATCAGTCAGTCTGTTTACATTGCAAGTTGCTCCATAAACATACTTATCTACGTTCATGTTTTCACAGTGGGTTATAGATCTACTAATTCTAACTGCATTTCTATAGCATTTATTTTAATTACTTCTCTCCTAATATTATTCCTTATGTTAGACACAAATATACCAGTTATATTCTCCGTGAGTTCTGAGAGAGGGAGAAGAGGAACTGAGACCAGACAATATCTGTGAGTTCTGAGAGAGGGAGAAGAGGAACTGAGACCAGACAATATCTGTGAGTTCTGAGAGAGGGAGAAGAGGAACTGAGACCAGACAATATCTGTGAGTTCTGAGAGAGGGAGAAGAGGAACTGGACCAGACAATATCTGTGAGATCTGAGAGAGGGAGAAGAGGAACTGAGATCAGATAATATCTGTGAGATCTGAGGGAGAAGAGGAACTGAGATCAGACAATATCTGAGTTTTGAGAGAGGGAGAAGAGGACCTGGACCAGACAATATCTGTGAGATCTGAGAGAGGGAAAAGAGGAACTAAGATCAGACAATATCTGAGATCTGAGAGAGGGAGAAGAGGAACTAAGACCAGACAATATCTGTGAGTTCTGAGAGAGGAAGAAGAGGAACTGAGACCAGACAATATCTGTGAGTTCTGAGAGAGGAAGAAGAGGAACTGAGACCAGACAATATCTGTGAGTTCTGAGAGAGGGAGAAGAGGAACTGAGACCAGACAATATCTGAGTTCTGAGAGAGGGAGAAGAGGAACTGAGACCAGACAATATCTGTGAGTTCTGAGAGAGGGAGAAGAGGAACTGAGACCAGACAATATCTGTGAGTTCTGAGAGAGGGAGAAGAGGAACTGAGACCAGACAATATCTGAGTTCTGAGAGAGGGAGAAGAGGAACTGAGACCAGACAATATCTGTGAGTTCTGAGAGAGGAGGAAGAGGAACTGAGACCAGACAATATCTGTGAGTTCTGAGAGAGGGAGAAGAGGAACTGAGACCAGACAATATCTGTGAGTTCTGAGAGAGGGAGAAGAGGAATGGACCAGACAACATCTGAGCTCAGAGAGAGAAGAGGAGCTGGATGACTCACTAACAAAACTGAAATAGGTCAGCTGGAAGGGACACACAGGTAGTATTAAACTACATGCCAGGGTAATTAATATGCATAGTATGTGAGGTTATGAAGAAGGTTATCAAGAGATGAGTAGTCAAGTAACTAAAACCAGAAGATTCCTAAACAACAGAAGAACGGTCTTAGAAGTCTGCTAGAGTTCTATGACGAGGTGACGAGAGTTAGGCGAGAGAGTTCTATGACGAGGTGACGAGAGTTAGGCGAGAGAGTTCTATGACGAGGTGACGAGAGTTAGGCGAGAGAGTTCTATGACGAGGTGACGAGAGTTAGGCGAGAGAGTTCTATGACGAGGTGACGAGAGTTAGGCGAGAGAGAGAGAGAGAGAGAGAGAGGGCTAGGTCAATCGCACCTTTTTTAGACTGTAAGAAAGTGTTCGATACAATAACGTGCAAGAGACTAGGAGAAAAGGTAGAGTGCGGTGGAGGCAGGCCAAGATCTTGTGTTCGGTGGAGGCTGGCCAAGGTCTTGTGCTCGGTGGAGGCTGGCCAAGGTCTTGTGTTCGGTGAAGGCTGGCCAAGGTCTTGTGTTCGGTGAAGGCTGGCGAAGGTCTTGTGTGCGGTGGAGGCTGGCCAAGGTCTTGTGTGCGGTGGAGGTTGGCCAAGGTCTTATGTGCGGTGAAGGCTGGCCAAGGTCTTGTGTGCGGTGAAGGCTGGCCAAGGTTTTGTGTGTGGTGAAGGCTGGCCAAGGTCTTGAATGCGGTGAAGACTGGCCATGGTCTTGAATGCGGTGAAGACTGGCGATGGTCTTGTGCGCGGTGAAGACTGGCCATAGTCTTGTGTGCGGTGAAGACTGTCCAAGGTCTTGTGTGCGGTGAAGGCTGGCCAAGGTTTTGTGTGTGGTGAAGGCTGGCCAAGGTCTTGAATGCGGTGAAGACTGGCCATGGTCTTGAATGCGGTGAAGACTGGCGATGGTCTTGTGCGCGGTGAAGACTGGCCATGGTCTTGTGTGCGGTGGAGGTTGGCCAAGGTCTTATGTGCGGTGAAGGCTGGCCAAGGTCTTGTGTGTGGTGAAGGCTGGCCAAGGTTTTGTGTGTGGTGAAGGCTGGCCAAGGTCTTGAATGCGGTGAAGACTGGCCATGGTCTTGAATGCGGTGAAGACTGGCGATGGTCTTGTGCGCGGTGAAGACTGGCCATAGTCTTGTGTGCGGTGAAGACTGTCCAAGGTCTTGTGTGCGGTGAAGGCTGGCCAAGGTTTTGTGTGTGGTGAAGGCTGGCCAAGGTCTTGAATGCGGTGAAGACTGGCCATGGTCTTGAATGCAGTGAAGACTGGCGATGGTCTTGTGCGCGGTGAAGACTGGCCATGGTCTTGTGTGCGGTGAAGACTGGCTATGGTCTTGTGTGCGGTGAAGACTGGCCATGGTCTTGTGTGCGGTGAAGACTGGCCAAGGTCTTGTGTGTGATGAAGGTTGGCCAAGGTCTTGTGTGTGGTGAACACTGGCCAAGGTCTTGTGTGCGATGAAGACTGGCCAAGGTCTTGTGTGCGGTGAGGGCTGGCCAAGGACTTGTGTGCGGTGAAGGCTGGCCAAAGTCTTGTGTGCGGTGAAGGCTGGCCAAGGTCTTGTGAGAGATGAAGGCTGGCCAAGGTCTTGTGTGCGTTGAAGGCTGGCCAAGGTCTTGTGTGCGATGAAGGCTGGCCAAGGTCTTGTGAGAGGTGAAGGCTGGCCAAGGTCTTGTGAGAGGTGAAGGCTGGCCAAGGTCTTGTGTGCGTTGAAGGCTGGCCAAGGTGTTATGTGCGATGAAGGCCGGCCAAGGTGTTGTGTGCGATGAAGACTGGCCAAGGTCTTGTGTGCGGTGGGTGCTGGCCAAGGTCTTGTGTGTGGTGAAGGCTGGCCAAGGTCTTGTGTGTGGTGAGGGCTGGCTAACGTCTTGTGTGCGGTGAAGGCTGGCCAAGATTTTGTGTGCGGTGAAGACTGGCCAAGGTCTTGAGTGCGGTGAAGATTGTCCAAGATCTTGAATGCGGTGAAGACTGGCCAAGGTCTTGTGTGCAGTGAAGACTGGCCAAGGTCTTGTGTGCGGTGAAGTCTGGCCAAGGTCTTGTGTGCGGTGGAGGCTGGCCAAGGTCTTAAGTGCAGTGAAGGCTGGCCAAGGTCTTGTGTGCGGTGAAGGCTGGCCAACGTCTTGTGTGCGGTGAAGTCTGGCCAAGGTCTTGTGTGCGGTGAAGGCTGGCCAAGGTCTTGTGCACGGTGAAGGCTTGCAAAGGTCTTGTGTGCGGTGAAGACTGGCCAAGGTCTTGTGTGCGGCGAAGGCTGGTCAAGGTCATGTGTGTATCATGTGGGAGTTCGACACGTGGATTAGGTAAGAAATACTCACGTAGGCTGGTTGTACGTATAATTACAGATAAGGTGGGTTGCGCCCTTACAGCCGTGGCCTGCCTCCTTGCTCACACTCCTAACACTGACTGACTGGCTGGCCGCCCACGTACCCATAGAGGGTCTTTGAATAATGCCAGGTCAGCGCAATATGAGTTCAGATAGTGACTCAGGCAAAGACGGTTGGTCGTTGAGTCAACGGTACACTGGTTACTGGTAACTGGTTACTACTACTGAGAGCTCGGCGACGCTAACGTATGTCGTCCCGACATACAACTAATACAAACTAGAGATGGCAGGTATACGGCTTGGGCTGATTCTATACAATGTCAAAGTACACAACAATTAAACATTATAACCTACTGGAAGGTTAGCTAGATGGACCTTGACTATCCAAGAGTTCAATCCCACCGCTGCCACCATTTATCATGTGGGAGTTCGACACATGGATTAGGTAAGAAATACTCACGTAGGCTGGTTGTACGTATAATTACAGATAAGGTGGGTTGCGCCCTTACAGCCGTGGCCTGCCTCCTTGCTCACACTCCTAACACTGACTGACTGGCTGGCCGCCCACGTACCCATAGAGGGTCTTTGAATAATGCCAGGTCAGCGCAATATGAGTTCAGATAGTGACTCAGGCAAAGACGGTTGGTCGTTGAGTCAACGGTACACTGGTTACTGGTAACTGGTTACTACTACTGAGATGTGCGGTGAAGGCTGGCCAAGGTCTTGTGTGCTGTGGAGGCTGGTCAAGGTCTTGTGTGCGGTGAAGGCTGGCCAAGGTCTTGTGTGCGGTGGAGGCTGGCCAAGGTCTTGTGTGCGATGGATGCTGGCCAAGGTCTTGTGTGCAGTGGATGCTGGCCAAGGTCTTGTGTGCGGTGAAGGCTGGCCAAGGTCTTGTGTGCGGTGAAGGCTGGCCAAGGTCTTGTGTGCGGTGAAGGCTGGCCAAGGTCTCGTGTGCGGTGAAGACTGGCCAAGGTCTTGTGTGCGGTGAAGGCTGGCCAAGGTCTTGTGTGCGGTGAAGGCTGGCCAAGGTCTTGTGTGCGGTGAAGGCTGGCCAAGGTCTTGTGCCTGGTGAAGGCTGGCCAAGGTCTTGTGTGCTGAAGACTGGCCAAGGTCTTGTGTGCGGTGAAGACTGGTCAAGGTTTTGTGTGCGGTGAAGGCTGGCCAAGGTCTTGTGTGCGGTGAAGACTGGCCAAGGTCTTGCGTGCGGTGGATGCTGGCCAAGGTTTTGTGTGCGGTGAAGGCTGGCCAAAGTCTTGTGTGCGGTGGAGGCTGGTCAAGGTCTTGTGTGCGGTGGAGGCTGGCCAATTTCTTGCGTGCGGTGAAGGCTGGCCAAGGTCTTGCGTGCAGTGGAGGCTGGCCAAGGTCTTGTGTGCGGTGGAGGCTGGCCAATTTGTTGCGTGTGGTGAAGGTTGGCCAAGGTCTTGTGTGCGGTGAAGGCTGGCCAAGGTCTTGTGTGCAGTGAAGGCTGGTCAAGGTCTTGTGTGCAGTGAAGACTGGCCAAGGTCTTGCATGCGGTGAAGGCTGGCCAAGGTCTTGTGTGCTGAAGACTGGCCAAGGTCTTGTGTGCGGTGAAGACTGGCCAAGGTCTTGTGTGCGGTGAAGGCTGGCCAAGGTCTTGTGTGCGGTGAAGACTGGCCAAGGTCTTGCGTGCGGTGGATGCTGGCCAAGGTTTTGTGTGCGGTGGAGGCTGGTCAAGGTCTTGTGTGCGGTTGAGGCTGGCCAATTTCTTGCGTTCGGTGAAGCCTGGCCAATTTCTTGCGTGCGGTGAAGCCTGACCAAGGTCTTGTGTGCGGTGAAGGCTGTTAGTTTAATCTTGCCGAGGTCTTGTGTGCGGTGAAGGCTGTTAGTCTAATCTTGCCGAGGTCTTGTGTGCGGTGAAGGCTGTTAGTTTAATCTTGCCGAGGTCTTGTGTGCGGTGAAGGCTGTTAGTTTAATCTTGCCGAGGTCTTGTGTGCGGTGAAGGCTGTTAGTTTAATCTTGCCGAGGTCTTGTGTGCGGTGAAGGCTGTTAGTTTAATCTTGCCGAGGTCTTGTGTGCGGTGAAGGCTGTTAGTTTAATCTTGCCGAGGTCTTGTGTGCGGTGAAGGCTGTTAGTTTAATCTTGCCGAGGTCTTGTGTGCGGTGAAGGCTGTTAGTTTAATCTTGCCGAGGTCTTGTGTGCGGTGAAGGCTGTTAGTTTAATCTTGCCGAGGTCTTGTGTGCGGTGAAGGCTGTTAGTTTAATCTTGCCGAGGTCTTGTGTGCGGTGAAGGCTGTTAGTTTAATCTTGCCGAGGTCTTGTGTGCGGTGAAGGCTGTTAGTTTAATCTTGCCGAGGTCTTGTGTGCGGTGAAGGCTGTTAGTTTAATCTTGCCGAGGTCTTGTGTGCGGTGAAGGCTGTTAGTTTAATCTTGCCGAGGTCTTGTGTGCGGTGAAGGCTGCTAGTTTAATCTTGCCGAGGTCTTGTGTGCGGTGAAGGCTGTTAGTTTAATCTTGCCGAGGTCTTGTGTGCGGTGAAGGCTGTTAATTTAATCTTGCCGAGGTCTTGTGTGCGGTGAAGGCTGTTAGTTTAATCTTGCCGAGGTCTTGTGTGCGGTGAAGGCTGTTAATTTAATCTTGCCGAGGTCTTGTGTGCGGTGAAGGCTGTCCACGTCAGTTCTCCCTCTCGCGTCCACCGAATCTGAAGGAATGATTCTCAGTAAGTGTTTTGTGTATATTTACATAAATTTACATTTAAGTAGAAATAAAGAAAACAGTTAAAAATGTCTCTCCTGAAACTATTAGGTAATTAGGTATCCCACTAATTAGGTATCTTAGTAGTTCTCTATTTCTCTTCTCAGTCCAATCAGATTCATATGTATTGTATATTGTAACCAGATGGAAAAATTTACACAATTATTGGCGTGTGCACGTTCCTTTTGATTAATATTTCTGTACATAAACCATTACCTCTTGGTTTCCATGTGATAACTTGGAAAAAGCCTCTTCTGGTTGGCTTCAAACTTTCAATACTGGTGCATCCTACTTAAGACTATTATTGGAGTGTCTAGCTGCTAAATTATCAATTTTATTTCTAAAATGGTGTGGTATTTTTTCCCCATAAAATATCTTGGTTGATGCATCTTATAGGACAGATAACACCAGAGATGATAACATGTCTGGCTATAAATTTAACATTATACTAACAGTTACAGATAACACTAGAGATGATAACATGTCTGTCTATAAATTTAACATGATACTAACAGTTACAGATAACACTAGAGATGATAACATGTCTGTCTATAAATTTAACATTATACTAACAGTTACAGATAACACCAGAGATGATAACATGTCTGGCTATAAATTTAACATTATACTAACAGTTACAGATAACACCAGAGATGATAACATGTCTGTCTATAAATTTAACATTATACTAACAGTTACAGATAACACCAGAGATGATAACATGTCTGGCTATAAATTTAACATTATACTAACAGTTACAGATAACACCAGAGATGATAACATGTCTGGCTATAAATTTAACATTATACTAACAGTTACAGATAACACCAGAGATGATAACATGTCTGTCTATAAATTTAACATTATACTAACAGTTACAGATAACACCAGAGATGATAACATGTCTGGCTATAAATTTAACATTATACTAACAGTTACAGATAACACCAGAGATGATAACATGTCTGGCTATAAATTTAACATTATACTAACAGTTACAGATAACACCAGAGATGATAACATGTCTGGCTATAAATTTAACATTATACTAACAGTTACAGATAGCACCAGAGATGATAACATGTCTGGCTATAAATTTAACATTATACTAACAGTTACAGATAACACCAGAGATGATAACCTGTCTGGCTATAAATTTAACAATATACTAACATTTAAAATTCTTGAAATCACTGAATTTTGTGATAACTAGATAATGCCTCTTCTAATTACCTTCAATCTTTTAGTACTTGTGAGTTTTGCTCAACAAAAGTGTGTCTTTGTTACTGTGATGCCTAAGACTTACGTTGATAGTTTTGTTGAACATAATGTAAAATTGATTTTTCAGTCACCAGGGAATGCCTCTTCTGATCGGTTTCAAATCTTTAATATTGATGATTTAAATGAGAAAGATGATAGTCTATAAGTTTAGGTATAGGAGATGCAAATTTTCTGATATTCTAATATAGTTAAAGACTTGAAATTGTTGAATTTTGTGCAATAATAGAGAATGCCCATTCGGGTCGTCTTCAAAATTTTAGTGTGCCTTAACCACAGCACCATTTATTTTTAATGGGTTTTGTAGCCTATATTTTTAATGGGTTTTGTAGCCTATAATTTTAATATGTTTTGTAGCCTATATTTTTAATGGGTTTTGTAGCCTCTATTTTTAATGGGTTTTGTAGCCTCTATTTTTAATGGATTTTGTAGCCTCTATTTTTAATGGGTTTTGTAGCCTCTATTTTTAATGGTTTTTGTAGCCTCTATTTTTAATGGGTTTTGTAGCCTATATTTTTAATGGGTTTTGTAGCCTCTATTTTTAATGGGTTTTGTAGCCTATATTTTTAATGGGTTTTGTAGCCTCTATTTTTAATGGGTTTTGTAGCCTATATTTTTAATGGGTTTTGTAGCCTCTATTTTTAATGGGTTTTGTAGCCTCTATTTTTAATGGGTTTTGTAGCCTCTATTTTTAATGGGTTTTGTAGCCTCTATTTTTAATGGGTTTTGTAGCCTATAATTTTAATATGTTTTGTAGCCTATATTTTTAATGGGTTTTGTAGCCTATATTTTTAATGGGTTTTGTAGCCTCTATTTTTAATGGGTTTTGTAGCCTCTATTTTTAATGGGTTTTGTAGCCTCTATTTTTAATGGGTTTTGTAGCCTATATTTTTAATGGGTTTTGTAGCCTATATTTTTAATGGGTTTTGTAGCCTATATTTTTAATGGGTTTTGTAGCCTATATTTTTAATATGTTTTGTAGCCTCTATTTTTAATGGGTTTGGTAGCCTATATTTTTAATATGTTTTGTAGCCTCTATTTTTAATGGGTTTGGTAGTCTGTAATACAAATTTATGAGTAACTTATTCTTCTGTGCTATCAAACTGAAAACATTACCTTTTTAAAACCTTTCAAATCTACATCATCTAATTTTTTACACAATAACCTGGAGACGTTGAGGTGGTATTGTTTTATATTTAAATCCTACAACAAATTATATATCTTAAGCTGAATTTAAAATATTTTTTTATTATATTGTGGTCTATTACATGTGTCCTCATATTGTGGTCTACTACATGTACCCTCATATTGTGGTCTATTACATGTGTCCTCATATTGTGGTCTACTACATGTGTCCTCATATTGTGGTCTACTACATGTGTCCTCATATTGTGGTCTATTACATGTGTCCTCATATTGTGGTCTACTACATGTACCCTCATATTGTGGTCTACTACATGTGTCCTCATATTGTGGTCTACTACATGTACCCTCATATTGTGGTCTACTACATGTGTCCTCATATTGTGGTCTATTACATGTGTCCTCATATTGTGGTCTACTACATGTGTCCTCATATTGTGGTCTATTACATGTGTCCTCATATTGTGGTCTATTACATGTGTCCTCATATTGTGGTCTACTACATGTGTCCTCATATTGTGGTCTATTACATGTGTCCTCATATTGTGGTCTATTACATGTGTCCTCATATTGTGGTCTACTACATGTGTCCTCATATTGTGGTCTATTACATGTGTCCTCATATTGTGGTCTATTACATGTGTCCTCATATTGTGGTCTACTACATGTGTCCTCATATTGTGGTCTATTACATGTGTCCTCATATTGTGGTCTACTACATGTACCCTCATATTGTGGTCTACTACATGTACCCTCATATTGTGGTCTACTACATGTGTCCTCATATTGTGGTCTACTACATGTGTCCTCATATTGTGGTCTACTACATGTGTCCTCATATTGTGGTCTATTACATGTGTCCTCATATTGTGGTCTACTACATGTGTCCTCATATTGTGGTCTACTACATGTGTCCTCATATTGTGGTCTACTACATGTGTCCTCATATTGTGGTCTACTACATGTGTCCTCATATTGTGGTCTATTACATGTGTCCTCATATTGTGGTCTACTACATGTGTCCTCATATTGTGGTCTACTACATGTACCCTCATATTGTGGTCTACTACATGTGTCTTCATATTGTCGTCTACTACATGTACCCTCATATTGTGGTCTACTAAGTATGGTCTACTAAGTATGGTCTACTAAGTATGGTCTACTAAGTATGGTCTACTAAGTATGGTCTACTAAGTATGGTCTACTAAGTATGGTCTACTAAGTATGGTCTACTAAGTATGGTCTACTAAGTATGGTCTACTAAGTATGGTCTACTAAGTATGGTCTACTAAGTATGGTCTACTAAGTATGGTCTACTAAGTATGGTCTACTAAGTATGGTCTACTAAGTATGGTCTACTAAGTATGGTCTACTAAGTATGGTCTACTAAGTATGGTCTACTAAGTATGGTCTACTAAGTATGGTCTACTAAGTATGGTCTACTAAGTATGGTCTACTACTACTTAAGTTTCATCAAGTTTGGTTAACTGATTTCCAGGACATAAACTGAAGACACGGTGTGTGTGTGTGTGTGTGTGTGTGTGTGTGTGTGTGTGTGTGTGTGTGTGTGTGTGTGTGTGTGTGTACTCACCTAATTGTGGTTGCAGGGGTCGAGACTCAGCTCCTGGCCCCGCCTCTTCACTGATCGCTACTGGGTCCTCTCTCTCTCTCTGCTTCCTGAGCTTTGTCATACCTCTTCTTAAAACTATGTATGGTTCCTGCCTCCACTACTTCACTTGCTAGGCTATTCCACTTCCTGACGACTCTATGACTGAAGAAATACTTCCTAACGTCCCTGTGACTCGTCTGAGTCTTCAGCTTCCAGTTGTGACCCCTTGTCCCTGTGTCCCCTCTCTGGAACATCCTATCTCTGTCCACCTTGTCTATTCCCCGCAGTATCTTGTATGTCGTTATCATGTCTCCCCTGACCCTTCTGTCCTCCAGTGTCGTCAGTCCGATTTCCCTTAACCTTTCCTCGTACGACATTCCCTTGAGCTCTGGGACTAGCCTTGTTGCAAACCTTTGTACTTTCTCTAACTTCTTGACGTGCTTGACCAGGTGTGGGTTCCAGACTGGAGCTGCATACTCTAGTATGGGCCTAACATACACAGTGTACAGTGTCTTAAACGATTCCTTATTAAGGTATCGGAACGCTATTCTCAGGTTTGCCAGGCGCCCGTATGCTGCAGCGGTTATTTGGTTGATGTGTGCCTCCGGTGATGTGCTCGGTGTTATGGTCACCCCAAGGTCTTTCTCCCTGAGTGAGGTCTGTAGTCTTTGTCCACCTAGCCTATACTCTGTCTGCGGTCTTCTTTGCCCCTCCCCAATCTTCATGACTTTGCATTTGGCTGGATTGAATTTGAGAAGCCAGTTACTGGACCACATGTCCAGCCTGTCCAGGTCTCTTTGCAGTCCTGCCTCATCCTCGTCCGATTTAATTCTTCTCATCAACTTCACGTCATCTGCGAACAGGGACACTTCAGAGTCTATTCCTTCCATCATGTCGTTCACATATATCAAAAATAGCACTGGTCCTAGAACTGACCCCTGTGGGACCCCGCTCGTAACAGGCGCCCACTGTGATACCTCTTCACGTTCCATGACTCGTTGCTGCCTCCCTGTCAGATATTCCCCTATCCATTGCAGTGCCCTCCCTTTTACATGCGCCTGATCCTCCAGCTTCTGCACTAATCTCTTGTGGGGAACTGTGTCAAAGGCCTTCCTGCAGTCTAGGAAAATGCAATCTACCCACCCCTCTCTCTCGTGTCTTACTTCTGTTACCTTGTAATAAAACTCCAGGAGGTTTGTGATACAAGATTTGCCTTCCATGAACCCATGCTGGTTTTCATTTATAATCTTGTTCTTTTCCAGGTGTTCGACCACTCTCCTCCTGATAATCTTCTCCATGACTTTGCACACAATACATGTCAGAGACACAGGTCTGTAGTTTAGTGCCTCGTTTCTGTTTCCTTTCTTAAATATGGGGACTACATTAGCTGTCTTCCATTTCTCAGGTAGTTGCCCAGTTTCAAGGGATGTGTTGAAGATTGTGGTTAGAGGCACGCACAGCATCTCTGCTCCTTCTCTAAGGACCCATGGGGAGATGTTGTCCGGTCCCATCGCCTTTGAGGTGTCAAGGTCACTTAAGAGTTTCTTCACCTCCTCCTCAGTTGTTCGTATGTCATCCAACACTTGTTGGTATATTCCCTCTTGATGTTCCCTTCTGTGCTGTCTTCCCACGGCCCTTCCTGTCTCTACTGTAAAAACTTCCTTAAATCTCCTGTTCAGCTCCTCACATACCTCCTGATCATTTCTTGTGAGTTCTCCACCTTCTGTCCTTAATCTGATCACCTGGTCTTTGACTGTTATCTTCCTCCTGATGTGGCTATACAACAGTTTTGGGTCAGTCTTGATTCTCGATGCTATGTCATTTTCATACTGTCGTTGGGCCTCCCTCCTTACCTGTGCGTACTCATTCCTGGCTCTGCGACTGGTCTCCCTATTTTCGTGTGTTCTCTGCCTTCTGTACTTTTTCCATTCTCTATTGCATTTTGTTTTTGCCTCCTTACACCGTCGGGTAAACCAGGGGCTCGTTCTGGTCTTCCCGTTGTTACTGTTGCCCTTGGGAATAAACCTTTCCACTGCCTCCTTGCATTTTGTTGTTACATATTCCATCATTTCATTTACTGGCTTTCCTGCCAGTTCTCTGTCCCACTGGACCTCCCGCAGGAAGTTCTTCAACCCTATGTAGTCCCCTCTTTTATAGTCAGGCTTTTCCCATTCAACTCCTGTTATTCTCTCCACTTGCAGCTCTACTATGTATTCAAAGCACAGAACCACGTGGTCGCTAGCTCCTAGGGGACTCTCATACTTGATGTCCTCAATGTCTGAGCTGCCCAGGGTGAACACAAGGTCCAATCTTGCTGGTTCATCCTCCCCTCTCACTCGGGTAGTGTCCTTAACATGTTGGTGCATGAGGTTTTCCAGCACCACGTCCAACATCCTGGCTCTCCATGTTTCAGGACCCCCATGTGGCTCCAGGTTTTCCCAGTCAATCTCCCTGTGGTTGAAATCCCCCATAACCAGCAACTTTGCTCTGCTGGAGTGAGCTCTTCTTGCCACCTCAGCAAGTGTGTCCACCATTGCTCTGTTGCTCTCTTCATATTCCTCTTTTGGCCTCCTGCAGTTCTGTGGTGGATTATACATCACTGCAATGACCACTTTGTGTTCCCCAGACTGAAGTGTACCTGCTATGTAGTCTCTTTCTCCCGTCTCATCTATGCCTTCCATTTTCTCGAATTTCGATTTGTTTTTTTACGAGCAGAGCAATCCCACCTCCCCCCCTGCCCCTTCTATATTTCCTCATGATCTGGTATCCTGGTGGAAAGATTGCATCTGTTATTGTCTCCGTGAGTTTTGTTTCTGTAACTGCTATGATGTCTGGGGACTTCTCATTGATTCTTTCTTGCCATTCCTCATGTTTATTCGTTAATCCATCTGCATTTGTGTACCAAACCTTCAACTTCTGTTCTAATACTGTAACTGTGGTGCAGGGGGTGGAAACAGAGGGATCGGTGTGTGATGGTTGGTTTGGATTATTCAGTTGCCTTGGGGGTGTCGTGGCTGGAGTCCTTCTGCAGGTGTTTCTGGGGGGTGCGTTTGTCCTTCCATTTGATCCTGGGTTATTCTGCTCTCCTTTTTCATTTCCTCCCATTTCTCCTTTCGTTTTTGAACTCTCTCTTTCATTGTCTTCCATTTGTCCTGTGTTCTGTCTCGATCGAGGTACACACTCCGGAACTCCTGCTTGCCTCTCAGCTGTGCTTTTTCCTGCAGGATCATGGTTCGGGTTGATTCTGCCTTGAAAATTACTTTGAGAGGCCGAGTCCTTTTCTTTGTGAACCACCCAATTCTCCGAAAATTTGCCACCTGGGTCATGTCCCCCTCGCCTATCACCTTCATGATATCTTCAATCGCTTTTTTCTCCTGCTTTCTTTCATCATAAGTTTCCCCTTTAGCTTCGTCTCGCCCATAGACAAACACGGATCTCTCCCTTTCCACCTCCCACTGTGACTCCCATTGCATCCTCTGATGTGTTTTAGTTCCTTCCCGTGGAGTGTTCCTTCCTTCAGTCCCTTCCCTAGTTATGGCCCCTATGCTTCTTGGTTTGTCCTTCCTGCTCACCTGTTCCTGGCCCCCACAGGTATCTGGTAAGGTCCTTGCACATGTCCTAGTTCCTTCAATGTCTTCCAACCTCTCATTCTATCCTAGTGTGCTCCCTGTCTTTGTTTTGGCCCCATGTGGGTTTGACAGGACCTCTGCATACAGTTTAGTTTCCATGCTTCCTTCAGACCTGTTGTCTGTGTTTGATGTAGCCATTGCCGATGCTACTTCTGTAATATCTTTGTCCCTGTGCTGTTTCAGATGTCTCAGCTCCTCTTCTAATCTCTCTATCTTGATTTCTGCTGCTGTGGCCTGTTGCTTCCACCTTCTGCATTCTGCTGCTAACCTCTCTTCCATCTTCCTTTCCAGTGTGTGTGTGTGTGTGTGTGTGTGTGTGTGTGTGTGTGTGTGTGTGTGTGTGTGTGTGTGTGTGTGTGTGTGTGTGTGTGTGTGTGTGTGTGTGTGTGTGTGTGTGTGTGTGTGTGTGTGTGTGTGTGTGTGTGTGTGTGTGTGTGTGTGTGAGTGTGTGTGTGTGTGTGAGTGTGTGTGTGTGTGTGTGTGTGTGTGTGTGTGTGTGTGTGTGTGTGTGTGTGTGTGTGTGTGTGTGTGTGCATACTCACCTATTTGTGGTTGCGTGTGTGTGTGTGTGTGTGTGCATACTCACCTATTTGTGGTTGCGTGTGTGTGTGTGTGTGTGTGTTAGTTACCATTTTGTCCTAGGCACATGTCGATTAGACACTAGGCCTGTTGTGTGTGTGTGTAGGTGTGTAGGTGTGTAGGTGTGTGTGTGAGTGTGTGTGTGTGTGTGTGTGTACTCACCTATTTGTGGTTGCGGGTGTGTGTGTGTGTGTTTGTGTGTGTGTGTGTGTGTGTGTGTGTGTGTGTGTGTGTGTGTGTGTGTGTGTGTGTACTCGCCTATTTGTGGTTGCATGTGTGTGTGTGTGTGTGTGTGTGTGTGTGTGTGTACTCACCTATTTGTGGTTGCGTGTGTGTGTGTACTCACCTATTTGTGGTTGTGTGTGTGTGTGTGTACTCACCTATTTGTGGTTGCATGTGTGTGTGTACTCACCTATTTGTGGTTGTGTGTGTGTGTGTGTGTACTCACCTATTTGTGGTTGCGTGTGTGTGTGTGTGTGTGTGTGTGTGTGTGTGTGTGTGTGTGTGTGTGTGTGTGTGTACTCACCTATTTGTGGTTGCGTGTGTGAGTGTGTGTGTGTGTGTGTGTGTGTGTGTGTGTGTGTGTGTGTGTGTGTGTGTGTGTGTGTGTGTGTGTACTCACCTATTTGTGGTTGTGTGTGTGTGTGTGTGTGTGTACTCACCTATTTGTGGTTGCGTGTGTGTACTCACCTATTTGTGGTTGCAGGGGTCGAGTCTTAGCTCCTGTGTGTGAGAGTGTGAGTGTGTGTGTGTACTCACCTCACCTAGTTGAGGTTGCGGGGGTCGAGTCCGAGCTCCTGGCCCCACCTCTTCACTGATCGCTACTAGGTCACTCTCTCTGAACCGTGAGCTTTATCATACCTCTGCTTAAAGCTATGTATGGATCCTGCCTCCACTACATCGCTTCCCAAACTATTCCACTTACTGACTACTCTGTGGCTGAAGAAATACTTCCTAACATCCCTGTGATTCATCTGTGTCTTCAACTTCCAACTGTGTCCCCTTGTTACTGTGTCCAATCTCTGGAACATCCTGTCTTTGTCCACCTTGTCAATTCCTCTCAGTATTTTGTATGTCGTTATCATGTCCCCCCTATCTCTCCTGTCCTCCAGTGTCGTCAGGTTGATTTCCCTTAACCTCTCCTCGTAGGACATACCTCTTAGCTCTGGGACTAGTCTTGTTGCAAACATTTGCACTTTCTCTAGTTTCTTTACGTGCTTGGCTAGGTGTGGGTTCCAAACTGGTGCCGCATACTCCAATATGGGCCTAACGTACACGGTGTACAGGGTCCTGAACGATTCCTTATTAAGATGTCGGAATGCTGTTCTGAGGTTTGCTAGGCGCCCATATGCTGCAGCAGTTATTTGGTTGATGTACGCTTCAGGAGATGTGCCTGGTGTTATACTCACCCCAAGATCTTTTTCCTTGAGTGAGGTTTGTAGTCTCTGGCCTCCTAGACTGTACTCCGTCTGCGGTCTTCTTTGCCCTTCCCCAATCTTCATGACTTTGCACTTGGTTGGATTGAACTCCAGGAGCCAATTGCTGGACCAGGTCTGCAGCCTGTCCAGATCCCTTTGTAGTTCTGCCTGGTCTTCGATCGAGTGAATTCTTCTCATCAACTTCACGTCATCTGCAAACAGGGACACCTCAGAGTCTATTCCTTCCGTCATGTCGTTCACAAATACCAGAAACAGCACTGGTCCTAGGACTGACCCCTGTGGGACCCCGCTGGTCACAGGTGCCCACTCTGACACCTCGCCACGTACCATGACTCGCTGCTGTCTTCCTGACAAGTATTCCCTGATCCATTGTAGTGCCTTCCCTGTTATCCCTGCTTGGTCCTCCAGTTTTTGCACCAATCTCTTGTGTGGAACTGTGTCAAACGCCTTCTTGCAGTCCAAGAATATGCAATCCACCCACCCCTCTCTCTCTCTTGTCTTACTGCTGTCACCATGTCATAGAACTCCAGTAGGTTTGTGACACAGGATTTCCCGTCCCTGAAACCATGTTGGCTGCTGTTGATGAGATCATTCCTTTCTAGGTGTTCCACCACTCTTCTCCTGATAATTTTCTCCATGATTTTGCATACTATGCATGTCAGTGACACTGGTCTGTAGTTTAATGCTTCATGTCTGTCTCCTTCTTTAAAGATTGGGACTACATTTGCTGTCTTCCATGCCTCAGGCAATCTCCCTGTTTCGATAGATGTATTGAATATTGTTGTTAGGGGTACACATAGCGCCTCTGCTCCCTCTCTCAATACCCATGGGGAGATGTTATCTAGTGTGTGTGTGTGTGTGTGTGTGTGTGTGTGTGTGTGTGTGTGTGTGTGTGTGTGTGTGTGTGTGTGTGTGTGTGTCTGTGTCTGTGTGTGTACTCACCTATTTGTGGTTGCGTGTGTGTGTGTGTGTGTGTGTGTGTGTGTTAGTTACCATTTGCCTGATGTGTGTGTGTGTGTGTGTGTGTGTGTGTGTGTGTGTGTGTGTGTGTGTGTGTGTGTGTGTGTGTGTGTGTCTGTGTGTGTACTCACCTATTTATGGTTGCGCGTGCGCGTGTGTGTGTGTGTACTCACCTATTTGTGGTTGCAGGAGTCGAGTCTTAGCTCCTGGCCCCGCCTCTTCACCGGTTGCTACTGGGCCCTCTCTCTCCCCGCTCCATGAGCTTTATCAAACCTCGTCTTAAAACTGTGTATGGTTCCTGCCTCCACTACGTCATTTTCTAGGATATTCCACTGCCTTACAACTCTATGACTGAAGAAATACTTCCTAATATCTCTCTGACTCATTTGTGTCTTCAACTTCCAATTGTGGCCTCTTGTTTCTGTGTCCCCTCCCTGGAACATCCTGTCTTTGTCCACCTTGTCTATTCCACGCAGTATTTTATATGTCGTTATCATAACTCCCCTGACCCTCCTGTCCTCCAGTGTCGTCAGGCCGATTTCCCTTAATCTTTCTTCATAGGACATTCCCCTTAGCTCTGGAACTAACCTTGTCGCAAACCTTTGTACTTTCTCTAGTTTCTTGACGTGCTTTATCAAGTGCGGGTTCCAAACAGGTGCTGCATACTCCAGTATGGGCCTGACATACACGGTGTACAGTGTCTTGAACGATTCCTTACTAAGGTATCGGAATGCTGTTCTCAGGTTTGCCAGGCGCCCATATGCTGCAGCAGTTATCTGATTGATGTGTGCTTCCGGAGACATGCTCGGTGTTATACTCACCCCAAGATCTTTCTCCTTGAGTGAGGTTTGCAGTCTTTGGCCACCTAGCCTATACTCTGTCTGTTGTCTTCTGTGCCCTTCCCCTATCTTCATGACTTTGCATTTGGCAGGATTAAATTCGAGAAGCCATTTGCTGGACCAGGTGTCCAGTCTGTCCAGGTCTCTTTGAAGTCCTGCCTAGTCCTCATCAGATTTAATTCTCCTCATTAACTTCACATCATCTGCAAACAGGGACACTTCTGAGTCTAACCCTTCCATCATGTCGTTCACATATACCAAAAATAGCACTGGTCCTAGGACCGACTCCTGTGGGACCCCGCTCGTCACAGGTGCCCACTGTGATACATCATTACGTACCATGACTCGTTGTTGCCTCCCTGTTAGGTATTCTCTGATCCATTGCAGTGCCCTTCCTGTTATATGCGCCTGATGCTCTAGCTTCTGCACTAATCTCTTGTGAGGAACTGTGTCAAAGGCCTTCTTGCAGTCCAAGAAGATGCAATCAACCCACCCCTCTCTCTCGTGTCTTACTTCTGTTATTTTATCATAAAACTCCAGAAGGTTTGTGACACAGGATTTGCCTTCCATGAATCCGTGCTGGTTGGCATTTATACTCTTGTTCCGTTCCAGGTGCTCCACCACTCTCCTCCTGATAATCTTCTCCATAATTTTGCATACTATATACGTCAATGACACAGGTCTATAGTTTAGTGCCTCTTTTCTGTCTCCTTTTTTAAAAATGGGAACTACATTTGCCGTCTTCCATACCTCAGGTAGTTGCCCAGTTTCCAGGGACGTGTTGTAGATTGTGGTAAGTGGGACGCACAACATATCTGCTCCCTCTCTAAGGACCCATGGGGAGATGTTGTCCGGTCCCATTGCCTTTGAGGTATCGATGTCCCTTAGCAGTTTCTTCACCTCCTCCTCATCTGTATGTATGTCGTCCAACACTTGTTGGTGTATTCCTTGCTGGTGTCCCCATCTGGTCTGTCCCCCCAGAGTCCTTCCTGTCTCTACTGTAAATACTTTCTTAAATCTCGTGTTGAGCTCCTCACATACCTCTTGATCGTTTCTTGTGAGTTCTCCATCTTCTTTCCTCAGCCTTATCACCTGGTCCTTGACTGTTGTCTTCCTCCTAATGTGGCTATACAGCATTTTCGGGTCAGATTTGACTTTCGATGCTATGTCATTTTCATACTGTCGCTGGGCCTCCCTCCTTATCTGTGCATACTCGTTTCTGGCTCTTCTACTAATCTCCTTGTTTTCCTGGGTCCTATGCCTCCTGTACCTTTTCCATTCTCTGTTGCACTTAGTTTTTGCCTCCCTACACCTTCGGGTAAACCAAGGACTCGTTTTGGTCTTCCTATTATTTCTGTTTCCCTTGGGAACAAAACTTTCCTCTGCCTCCTTGCACTTTGTTGCCACATATTCCATCATCTCGTTTACTGATTTTCCTACCATTTCTCTGTCCCACTGAACCTCTTGCAGGAAGTTTCTCATACCTGTGTAGTCCCCCCTTTTATAGTTTGGCCTGTCCCCTTCAGTTCCTGTTACCTTCTCCACTTGTAACTCTACTATATAATCAAAACTCAGAACCACGTGATCGCTAGCTCCAAGGGGCCTTTCGTAAGTGATGTCCTCAATGTCTGAACTGCTCAGGGTGAACACAAGATCCAGTCTTGCTGGCTCATCCTCCCCTCTCTCTCTGGTTGTGTCCCTGACATGTTGATGCATGAGGTTTTCAAGTACCACATCCATCATCTTGGCTCTCCATGTTTCGGGACCCCCATGTGGCTCCAGGTTTTCCCAGTCGATCTCCCTGTGGTTGAAATCATCCATTACTAGTAACTTTGCTCTGCTCGAGTGAGCTCTTCTTGCCACCTTAGCCAGTGTGTCCACCATCACCCTGTTGTTTTCTTCGTACTCCTCTCTTGGCCTCCTGCAGTTCTGTGGTGGGTTATACATCACTCCAATGACTACTTTATGTTCTCTGGACTGAATTGTACCTACAATGTAGTCTCTTTCTCCAATCATGTCCATGCCTTCCATTTCTTCAAATCCCCATCGGTGTTTTATGAGCAGTGCAACCCCTCCTCCTCCTCTACTCCTTCTATCTTTCCTCAGGATCTGATATCCCGTTGGGAAGATTGTGTCTGTTATTGTCTTAGCGAGTTTTGTTTCTGTGACTGCTATGATGTCTGGGGATTTTTCACTGATTCTTTCGTTCCACTCTTCATGTTTATTCGTTATTCCATCCGCGTTTGTGTACCAAACTTTCAGTTTCTTTTCTATCACTGTGGTCATGCAAGAATATTGGGGTTGGGGGAGCGAGAGCCTTGGTGGGGGCCTATATGGGGCTGTGGTGTTGGTGGGGTTTGTGATGATGGGGGTGGGGTCAGAATGCCCATAAGGGACAGCTGTTGGGGTGAGGTTTGTGATATGGGGGTTGGTGGCAGAGGGAACAGTGAGTGGGTTGTAGTATAGGTTGCTCAGTTGTGTTGGGAATGTCGCGGTTGGAGTCTTTTGGTGGGAGATTCTGTGGGGTGTGTTTGCCCTTCCTCCTGTGTCTGGGTCCTGCTCATCTTCGTCATTGCTTCTCGTTCCTCCTTGCGTCTCTGTACCCTCTCTTTCAGTGTAGTCCTTTCTTCTTGTGTTCTGTCGCGGTCGAGGTATACTCTCTGGTACCCCTGTTTGTCCCTCAGTCTTGCTTTCTCTTGCAGAATCCTGGTTCGAACTGATTCTTCCTTGAAAATTACTTTGACAGGCCGTATCCTTCCACTCACAAACCACCCAATTCCCTGAAAATTTGTCACCTGGGTCATATCGCCCTCACCTATTGTTTTCATGATGCCTTCAATCATTTTTTCTCCTCCTGTTTTATTTCTTCAAAGTTGTCCCCCTTGGCTTCTTGGAGCCCGTACACAAAAACTGACCTCGCCCTTTCCTCCTCCCACTGAGTCTCCATCTGCTTCCTCTGAGGCATTTCATCTCCTTCCATTGACATGTTCTTGCCTTCAGTCCCTGTCATATCTGCAACTTCTATTCTCAGTGAACTGTCTTTCATGACCAGCTGTCCCTTGATACTGCAGCTGGCTGTTAGAATCTCTACATATAGCATAACTTCATTGTCATCGGACCTGTCATTTGATCTTAGTGTGCTCGTCTTTTCCCTGGCCCCACGTGGGTCTGATAGGGCCTTCGCGTACAGCATGTCTCCGTTGTTGCTTACCGTCCCCTTGTCTGCGCCTGACAATGAATTTCCTGATGTCACATCTGAATTGTCATTTGTCTCTCTAATCTGTTTCAGGCTTTGCAGTTTCTCTTCTAAGCACTCTATCCTAGCTTCTGCTGCTAAGACCTGTACTTCTCACTTCCTGCACTCTTCAGCTATCCGCTCCTCCATTTTCTTACCAAGCTCTACTATCTTCCTTCCCCACTCTTCCTCCCTTTTTTGGAGCTCTAACTCCCAGTCTTTCCTCCCTGGTTCGTCTACCAGATCTCTGGTTTTCCGTCCTCTAGGGCCACCCATTTTTTTTTTTTTTTTATTACCACAGACAGAAGGCTAGAGGAGGGAGAGGGTGCGAGGGGGAGAGAGAAAAGGTAGAAAGAGGGAGAGAGAGGAGAGAGAAAGGGTAGAAAGAGGGAGAGAGAGGAAAGAGTATGGGGTTGAGGGATAAGACCAAGGGGGAGAGAGAGAGAAATGTGAGGGGGGAGAGAAAGGGTAGAGAGAGGGAGAAAGAGAGGGAGAAAGGAGAGTGAGGGAAAAGGCTATGAGAGAGAGAAATGCGAGGGAGGGGTAGAAATATAGAAAAAGGGAGATGGAGAGAGAAGCCTAGAGAGAGAGAGAGAGAGAGAGAGAGAGAGAGAGAGAGAGAGAGAGAGAGAGAGAGAGAGAGAGAGGGAGAGAGGGAGAGAGAGAAAGAAAGAGTAGGGGGAAGGGGAGGGGAAAAGGCTATGAGAGAGAGAAACATGAGGGAGGGGGAGAGAGAAAGATAGGAGGGAGGAGGGAGTGAAGGAAAGAGCGAGGGGTGGGGAAAGGTCTGTGGTGGAGGGAAAGGTCTGTTGGGGGTGGGGGGACGCGGTCAAATTCCAAGGATCAGCTGTGTGAATAAGTGGGTGTATGTACTCACCTAGTTGTGGTTTCAGGGGTCGAGACTCAGCTCCTGGCCCCGAGTGTGTATATGTGTGCACGCGTGTGTGTGTGAGCACGTCAGTTGTTTATATGTCCCAGAAATACAATTCACCTCTGTGTATCCATAATACTAATAAGATACCATTAACACAGAGTAATTCTAATAATTATAATACTAGCGTGTGTTAACGAGTCTTTCTTTCACCCAGTTATGTACTACCTTTTACTACATGTGTACCCAATACTTGCTTCTCAGATTGTACTGTCTTTGTGTCCTAAAACTTATCTCTCGAAACTGTTGTCAGGGCTGTAGTCCCATTAGCCACGACTTAATCCTCCTGCCTATTCCTTGCTCCTACAAATTTTATCTTCCTACTACTGCTAGGTGTTGTGTGTATGATAATCGCTCTGGAGCAGGGTTTGTGATAGCCAGCTACCAGTGATCGTAGGGCCGGCTCTACCACTCAAAACTTCCCGCCAACCACAAACAGGTGATTTGTACGTTACAACTCAGAGGGGACGTCCATCCAGATGCCTGATGTACGATGCTCGCTGTACGATGCTCGCTGTACAATGACTCGTGCACCTCGCCCTTCCGCCTCTGACTTCTTCAGCTATTCTTTCCTCGTTGCCCTTTTGAGTCCTCATTTACCACACTTATCACTTGTATACTGCTACTTTTATAATTTACACTTCACTTTTGGTAAGTACACTTCTTATCTGTGATGACACCCAACCTGTTATGGCGGCGCTACTTCCTCAGGCCTACTGCTGCCACCACCTCTGCTTATATATATTTATGTATATGTATGTATGTATATATTCATGCTGGCTGTGTGCTACATCACAGTTTCTCGTTAGCCAACCTCTCTTAATTCTATTTGATCTTTTCTCTTTAGTCACTCGCTTTGTACTTTGTATATTTGTAACAGTGTGGCAACAAGTGCCAACTAGGCCTCAACGAACTGGCTATTTGAAATTTTGTTGTATAATTTCAGGCTTTCTCTCGCCTTTACTTTATTTATTTTTGCTAATACTTTGGTTTTCACTTGTAGGGTTGTTCACTGACGTTGTCACTAACACTGGTTGCTTCTAGCTGCTAAAACACGCCCTAAAAGCACTAAGATTCTCGGAGCCTGGCGCTTGTGACCCACTACACTACGTGTGTGTGTGTGTGTGTGTGTGTGTGTGTGTGTGTGTGTGTGTGTGTGTGTGTCTGTGTGTGTGTGTGTGTGTGTGTGTGTGACTCAACAATCACTATTTGCACCAATAACTCATTACAGTTGTGACCGGGTGTGGAAGTGTGAATTGCTCACTACACTATAATTTGTTCATGATTGTAGCCATGTATAAACGTAAGTAACCATTCTTACAGAATTCATTACCTTTGTAATTTGTGGGCTCATTACCTTTGTACCTAGTTCAGCTATCAAAACTTTGGGGGCCCAGTCCCTGGACCCATTATGTACCTCTGTAATCTGTAAATACCTTTGTAACTTGTCATGATTGTGACCAGACCTACCTGGAGTTCATTACCTTTATAAATTGTGAGTTCATTACCTTTGTAAATTGTGAGTTCATTACCTCTGTAACTTGCTCAGCTATCAAAACTTTGGAGTCCAGTCCCTGGACCAATTATGTACCTCTGTAATCTTTTGACTACCGCCCACAGGATGGGTATGGGGTGCATAATAAACATATTAAACTAACTAAACTCACGGTGAGCATATTAAGAACCTGGAAAAAGTGCAGAGGCTTACAACATGAATAATCCCGGAAGAGAGGTTAGGGAGAGAACTGGAGGGATATGATAATGACATACAAATTACTGAAAGAAATTTACAAGGCAAACAGCGACAGAATGTTTCAGAAATGGAAAATATTTTATTAATTAACAACTCTGCTTGTGAAAATTATTATTATTATTATTATTATTATTATTATTATTATTATTATTATTATTATTATTATTATTATTATTATTATTATTAATTATTATTATTATTATTATATATGGGGAATTACTAAACCTATAGGGATGATACAGCGCCTGGGGAATGGGAAGCAATCAGTTTCAATTCAAGGAAGAGGAGCACGGGTATAATTCCTTAGATCAAGAGCCCCTCACCGGTACTGAGGAACCTCCCTTGAGGGAAGGTATTCCTTTTTGCATGTATAAAGGTAGAGGAGGCTGAGCATATGAGACATGGGGTTACGCGTCTCAGATAGCGCATCAATCGAAACAGTTATTCACTGTTATTCAACTCTTTATTTTTAGATAAAATCTAAACTCAGGGTGTCAGCATGTGGTAGGAGAAGACAATCTTTTTACTTCAGCTTGATTATTTCCTGGTGTAATACAATCAAGTAGTAGGTTACACTTTAAATTTATAAGAGGATTGTGGCTATGAAGTTCGAGGCATCATTAAGATCTTAGGGAAGGTCAGGCAGTAAGTTCGTATCCTGGTCGCGGTGAGGATTCATGTTTTGTATCTTCTTTTTGCCTCTTTATTTTTAACTACTATGCAGTCCTTGATTTTCTCCTTAGCCACATTTTCTCATATTGGGAGATTTTTAGCTTTTCGTATGTTCTGGGTAGGTCTCTCTATGAGACTTTTACAAACCAGTTAGAGATAAGACACTTGTGCTGTGCAATACATGAATGCTTCCCAAGCAGCTTTCTCCTCCCCATGAAGGAGAAGTTGTCGAATTTGAGGACCATTGAAGACTCCCTCTCTTATCTTACCGTCGCTCAGTGAGGAGGAATTTGATGTTAAATAGCAGAGCTGTCCATAACTTTCACAGAGTTTTTCATGAGCTCCAGTTTTATGTGTAGTGGTGGTAGCAAAATTTTGTTTGGTTCAATGAGATGTGGATGATGAACATTTTTCATCCCATTCTGGGTCCCTTATTATTCTTATGTTATGTCAATGATATGCCTATCAGTGTCAAGTGCAAACTCCTACTGTATGCAGATGACAGTGCTCTGTTAGTGTCAGGTAAAGACCCACAAGATATTGCTAATGTTTTAACACTGGAACTGGAGTCCTGCAGCAAATGGTTAGTAGACAACAAACTATCATTACACCTCGGGAAAACTGAAGCCATTCTCTTTGGCACGAAACATAAACTGAGAAGGGTAAATAACTTTAATGTTCAATGTAATGGGGAGCCCATCACTTTGGTTTCATCAGTAAAATATTTGGGAATTCCCTTTGACCCATGCATGTCAGGAGAATTGATAGGGAACAGTGTAGTAAAGAAAGCGAATGCCAGACTGAAGTTCCTGTATAGACAAGCACAGTGTCTACCTACTGAGGCTCGCAGGACCCTATGTCTAGCCCTTATACAATGCCATATGGAATACGCTTGCTCTTCATGGTACTCTGCCTTGACAAAAAAACTGAAAGATAGACTGCAAATCACCCAGAACAAAATCGTAAGATTCATCCTGGGGCTGGGACCAAGAGAACATGTAGGCCAGGATGAATTACAGCAGTTGGATATGCTGAATGTTGAAGACAGAGTAAAACAACTGAAGCTAAATCATGTTTATAAAATTGCTCACAAACAGTGTCCAGAATATCTTGCTGTCAATTTTGTCAAGGTTGGGAACCAAAGCAATCATAGTACTAGCACAACTAGTACCCACAGGGGCCAGGCTTCAAACACCTTTTATTGTGAACATCAAAATGGTATACAATACCGACAGGTTGTTAGGTAAGACACATATGCAACAGTTAGACAACTTTATTCCGAAACGTTTCGCCTACACAGTAGGCTTCTTCAGTCGAATACAGACTTTAAGGGTGATGGACTGATTACATCGTCTTCACATCTCTACTGTTCCTGCCTACTTTCTGTATTCGACTGAAGAAGCCTACTGTGTAGGCGAAACGTTTCGGAATAAAGTTGTCTAACTGTTGCACATGTGTCTTACCTAAACAACCTTTTATTGTACAGCAATAAAGGAATGGAACAGACTACCCGCACATGTCAAAGCCAGTCATAGCATGAACCAGTTCAAGAAGAGTGCCAAAAGGTGTCTGATGAATGTAGCTACAGAAAGGGAGGGGAATGATTTTCTATTTTTTATCTAACATACGTGTAAATTTTACCTTATTCCTAGTAATGACCCTCGTATTGTAGATAGTCTTAATGACCCTCGTGTAGTAGTCTTTTTAGTATGATAATAAGATGTTATCTTCATTATAGAATAATAAGAAAATATTATAACCTTTATATTATAATAATAAGGTAAAAGGACCCCAATGGAAATAAGTCACTCTGTCTGACTTTTTTGGGTTATCCTAGGTTCTCTACACATATGCTGCTATGTATGATAATTCTATGTAACTGTATTTGTGTATACCTGAATAAACTTACTTACTTACTTCCAATGATTGACGAGGTGGCTAGTCTTTCCTGACGTAGTGGGAACCTCTTGCTCGGCTGTCCCATTCACATAGAAAGCAGCAGTACTTGGTGTATCAGCCCTGCAAGCCCATCACATGAGCAACAACCTTTAAGTCACCACAGAGCTGCCATTGATGTTCATATTTCATGCATTGCAACATATGCTTTATATTCTCATAAGTTTCTTTTATTTAAGATGATGAGAAGAATGTGGTAATTACCACATTCTATTCATCATTTTCCACCATTCTTCTCTATGTTGGACTGAAGAAGAAACTAGCTGGTGGCGGGTCACCAACTGGAAAAGACCCGCGCCGGGACAACACCAGCGAACCACATCATTGGCTGGCAAAACGTTTCCTCAATAAAGATTCCTAAGTGTTGCACAAGTGTCTCATTTTTCAACTTGTTAGTTTTCTAAATCACACTAGTGAGAGTCTTCTTTCAGCTGTGCTTCTTCCATGTCTTGGACGCCAGTGTTTCAACTCTTCTGCATCCCCAAACTCCTACTCTCTCCTGTATAGTTAGTTTAAGAGCTTTAATAAGCATCTCGTACGTATTCATCCTGTGGGTGGTATTCAGAAGATTACAGAGGCAAATAATGGGTGTAGTAGATTATTCCATTTGTTCGTCTTGCTCAGCACTAGTGTAAGACTTGACGGTGTTTATGATATAGGGGGGATATGATTGAGGTGTATAAATGGAAAACAGGAATTAATAATGAGGATGTAAATAGCGTGCTAGAAATATCTAACAGACAGGACTCACAGCAATGGTTTTAAATTGGAAAAATTCAGATTCAGGAAGGATATAGGAAAGCACTGGTTTGGTAATAGAGTCGTGGATGAATGGAGCAAAGTCCCGAGTACCGTCATAGACGCTAAGACGTTCTGTAGTTTTAAAAACAGGTTGGATAAATGCATGAGTAGGTGTGGGTGGGTGTGAGTTGGACCTGACTAGCTTGTGCTACTAAGTCGGATGCAGAGCTCCTCCCTTAAGTGACGTGTCTGGCCTCACTAGGTCAAGGCATTGGCGTAAGCCGGTGGGAGAATTGGACCTGCCTTGCATAGGCCAGTAGGCCTATTGCAATGTTCCTTCTTTCTTATGTTCTTATGTTCTTATATATTAATGTTGGTAGAATTACCCTCAATACATTATGTAAAAGGACACAAGTGCAACTTATGTGACATTTTATTGTGGCAATGTTTCGCTCTCCAGGAGCTATGTCAAGCCATTATGGCTTAAGAAAGCGCCTGGAGAGCGAAACGTTGCCACATTAAAAGTCGCATTAGTTGCACTTGTGTCCTTTTACTTAACAGGCATTAATGATCTCCACATTAGCGTTTATTTCTATACTTTCATTGTTATGCACACCATACCTCGTTTTTAGTATTCTTACTGAGTTTGCGTCTACGGACTGTTGTTGCAACTGGTCACCTGTGTTCTCCCTGCAACTATGGTTACCGTCTCCCAGATCTCTGGTGATCTCATCTTCTCTTTTTCTGCTGCTGCTGGTTGCTGTTGTTACTGTTGAGAGCCACCAAAGGTTATGCCTTATTGAGCCCTGTCTCCAGGAATCAGGGAAAAAAATGTTACCTACACGTGGGCGAGAATTATAAAGGAAACAAAGTTTCCGCCGGAAAGAGTAATGGTAACCATCGAGTTACCAAATAGGTCCGGTCGAGTACCTTGCCTAAGTAACAAAAAAAGGCACAATACCGTGACTGGAACGATACACAAATAACCCGCACATAAACCTGATATTCCTCTTCGTCCTATCATATCCTCTAGACTAGAGGTTCTGTCTCTTATTCTCTTGCTTCTTGGCTGGCCAAAACCCTCACTCCCTTTCTTGGTACTTTCTCTTCTGCCCACCTCCGTCACTCTCAAGACTTTATTGTACGGGTTCGCTCTCTCCCAACCTGTAAGATGCTTAGTCTTGACGTTGAGTCCCTCTTCACCAATGTCCCTCTTGATATTGTCCTTGATTTCCTTAGAGAGAAGGCCCATGAAGGGTTTCTTCATCTCCCTATACCTACTGATGTCTTTCTTGATCTTATCCGCCTCTGTGTGGACTCTAATTCCTTTTCCTTCCAAGGGAAATATTATTCTCAAACCTTCGGTGTCGCTATGGGCTCTCCTCTCTCTCCTGTCCTTGCTAATCTTTACATGGAATACTTCGAGACTGTTCTTCTTCTTACCCTCGATGTGCAACCTTCACTCTAGCTCCGCTATGTGGATGACATCTTTGCTCTGTGGCCTCATGACTCCAGTCTCTTCCAACCTTTTCTTGAAGCTCTTAATAATCTTGCCCCTTCCATTAAGTTTAAAGCTGAATGGGAATCTAATTCCTTGCTTCCTTTCCTTGATGTTCATGTCCACCGCTCAGATACAGGTTTTTTCCTTTTCCGTTTACCGTAAACCTATGCACAGTGGCATGTACATTCACTACTTTTCCTATCATGCTTCCCCTGTCAAGAAAAGTGTTCTTATCTCCCTCTCTCTCCATGCCCTCCGTATCTGTGATCCTCAGTTCCTTCCAGCAGAAATTTCCACTCTTCATAATTCGTTTTCCCGTCTTGGCTACCCTTCCCATTTCATAGACTCTGCCCTCTCACGTGCTAAACGTAATTTCTTCTCTCCCAAACTCTCTACTCCTGGGAACTCTTCTATCCTCTGCCTTCCCTACATTTCCAGTCTTTCTAATCTCAACAATTCTCTCCGTCCCTTAGACATCAAGCTTACCTTCCGCCAGACTAACACTCTTCGCACTAATCTCGTTCATACCTCTCCTCCCTCTACAGATGTTCCTGGTGTCTACTCTATTTCTTGCTCCTCCTGTCCTCTTCAATACTTCGGAGAAACTGGTCGTTCTCTTTCTGACAGACTTAGGGAGCACAAAAATAGTGTTAGGCTTGCCGACACTAACAATGTTCTTTTCTGCCACGTCAGAGATCATAGCCATCCTATTGACTGGTCTTCTGCTAAAACTGTCTTCCCTACTTCCAACTTGAACAGTCGTCGTCTAGTTGAATCCTCTCTAATACACAACTTTCCTTGTATGAATCTTAGCCCTGGCTTCGTCTCTGTAGATGCCTTCCTCTCCCACTACATTGTAAAATGCTCCAAACTTCAGAACACCCGTGACTTAACCTGACTCCTCATTTTTTCTTTTTCTTTTTCTTCTTCTCCCTCTTCCCCTTTCCTCTTTCCTTTTTCTCCTCTGGGTTGTCTTTCTCTCTTCTGTCTCGTGTTTCTGTTCCTTCTTCATTTATTTCACCACTTCCCCTTTCATGCACCTCTGTGCGCTTGCTCTCCCTCTGTGGGCACCTAGCTCCCTTGCAGTACTCCCCTTCCTTTGTATTTGACTGGCTCGTCCTCCTTATTCCCCACTTCTACCACTACCACTACTACTACCTCTTCTTCTACTACTACTACTACTACTACTACTACTACTGATGAAATTGAGACACATGTGCAGCGTCGACCCTGAGCTGCTTTGGGGATTAGCGTGGACGGTTACAAAGCATGGCTTGCTTCTGCAGTGTTTTAAAAATTGAGGTTGGAGAGTTGAAGGAGGAGGTCTTGTTTCTCCAGGAGGAGATTAGGAGGCTGAAGGTCCACCTCAATGGGTCTGGGAGAGAGTGTGAGGTGGCTGGAGTTGTGGGGAATGAGGCTTCTAGCAGTGAGGTGCAGTCTGTCTCTCGCTGTGAGGAGGCTGTAGGTGGGGAGGTAGCAACGGCTACCAGCAGTGAGGTGCAGCCCAGCACCTGCTACAAGTGGCGAGTGGTTCACAGTAATGGGAGGCGCATCAGAGTAAGGAAAGTTAAGAGTGAAGAGCTGAAGGTAGGAAATCGCTTCTCTGTTCTTCAGGATGAATGTACTTCAGTGGCCAGTGAAGGTAAGGGTACTACTGCCCCTGCTAATAGAGGTAAGTGCATTCTTGTGGTTGGTGACTCTCAGGTAAGATATATTGACCGTGCTTTTTGTAATAGGAATAAGAAGATGAGAGATAGAGTGTGCTTCCCTGGAGCTGGTGTTGGGGACATAGTCAACAGGCTGGATAATATCATGTCAGGTAATGGGAACAAGCCCATTATCTGTCTCAGTGCTGGTGGAAATGATATTGGGAAGGGTAGGAGAGAAGAGCTGCTAGATAAGTACAGGTCAGCTATAGATTTCATTAAGTCTAAGGGAGGGATCCCAATCATATGTAGCATCTTGCCTAGAAGGGGAGTAGGAAATGAATGGTTGTCTAGGGCAATTGGTGTAAATTGCTGGCTAAACAGATACTGCAAGGAACTTGCAATCCCATTCATTGACAACTGGAACAACTTTTATGGCAAACATGACATGTATGCAAGGGATGGGGTACATCTCTCTGGGGCTGGGGTGGTAGCACTTGGAGACTCGATTGAGGAGGCCATTGGTGAAATGCCTATGATTTTAAACTGATGGAAGATAGAGGTATGGGTGTGTGTGGGAAACAAGCAGGTTGCAACACTAGGGTTGGAAACAGTAAATGTGTAAAAGGCATTCAGCATGAAGTTATAAATAAAAACGATAGATCAGGTCAGCAAACAAAGGGGGACAGCAGAGGAGGGCAGCAAGGGGCTAGCTCCCTTAAGGTTTACTATACTAATAGCAGGAGTGTAAGAAATAAGATAGATGAGCTAAGATTAATTGCAAGTGCAGGAAGCATAGATATTATTGCTATAACAGAGACCTGGCTCAATCTGAAAGATAGAGAGATGCCCTCTGAATGTCACATACAAGGCTATAAATTATTCCACACTGACAGGGTCAACAGGAAAGGTGGTGGAGTAGCGATGTATGTCAGAGACAATTTAAATTGTTGTGTTAGACAAGATATAAAATTAGAAGCGTCAGCCACTGAATCTGTTTGGTTACAGCTTCTCGAGGGCCGAGAAAAACTAATTTTGGGTGTGATTAACAGGGCCCCAAATCTTGATAGGGAGTGCAGTAAACTTCTATGGGACGAAATTCGTAAGGCATCTACATACGAAAATGTTGTGCTAATGGGAGATTTCAACTATAGACAGATTGACTGGAGCAATTTGACAGGAAATTTAGAGTCAGGTGACTTTCTTGATACGATCCAGGATTGTTTTTTAAAACAGTTTGTGACAGAGCCAACTAGGGGAAATAACCTCCTTGACTTGGTTCTTGCCAGTAGGGAAACACTAATTAATAATCTTGAGGTTAATGATGAGCTTGGGGAAAGTGATCACAAATCACTCAGTTTTAATATATCATGGAATTCCCCTAATAATGGCAATCAAGTCTCCGTCCCTGACTTCCGCTTGGCTGATTTCATAGGACTGAAAAATTACTTAGGTGGGCTGAACTGGAATGACCTGACTAAGGGTCAGGTAGGTGGTGATGGTTGCCGATATGATGCTTTCCAGGGCATAGTTCTAGCTGCTCAGTCAAATTATGTTCCAAATAGGGAAATCAGATCAAACAAAAATGATCCTAAATGGATAAACAATAGATTAAAATATCTAATTGGTCAAAAGAGAGGCATATATAGGCAAATCAAAAGAGGAGAGGGGCAATTAAGAAATCGACATATTCAGTTAAAGAGAGAAATAAAAAAAGGAATTAGAAAAGCAAAAAGAGATTATGAGGTTAAAGTTGCAAGAGAATCGAAGATTAACCCAAAAGGATTCTTTCAGGTATACAGAAGTAAGATCAGGGACAAGATAGGCCCACTCAAAAGCTCCTCGGGTCAGCTCACTAACAGTGATAAGGAAATGTGTAGAATTTTTAACACATACTTCCTCTCAGTTTTTACACAGGAGGATACCAGCGATATTCCAGAAATGATAAATTATGTAGAACAGAACGATAATAAACTGTGCACGATTAGGGTCACAAGTGACATGGTCCTTAGGCAAATAGATAAATTAAAACCTAACAAATCCCCAGGCCCTGATGAACTGTATGCAAGGGTTCTAAAGGAATGTAAAGAGGAGCTTAGCAAATCTTTGGCTAATCTTTTCAACATATCACTACAAACTGGCATGGTGCCAAATAAGTGGAAAATGGCAAATGTGATACCTATTTTCAAAGCAGGTGACAGGTCCTTAGCTTCGAACTATAGACCAATAAGCCTAACCTCCATAGTGGGAAAATTTATGGAATCAATAATTGCCGAGGCAGTTCGTAGCCACCTTGAAAAGCATAAATTAATCAACGAATCTCAGCATGGTTTTACAAAGGGGCGTTCCTGCCTTACGAATTTATTAACTTTTTTCACTAAGGTATTTGAGGAGGTAGATCATGGTAATGAATATGATATTGTGTATATGGACTTCAGTAAGGCTTTTGACAGGGTCCCACATCAGAGACTATTGAGGAAAATTAAAGCACATGGAATAGGAGGAGAAATTTTTTCCTGGATAGAGGCATGGTTGACAAATAGGCAGCAGAGAGTTTGCATAAATGGGGAGAAATCAGAGTGGGGAAGCGTCACGAGCGGTGTTACACAGGGGTCAGTGTTGGGCCGCCTGCTGTTCACAATCTACATAAATGACATAGATTTATTTATTCATTTATTTATTTAGAAATTTAGCATACATACAGAGGTACAAAAAAATACAGGTAAGAGCAGCATGCCAAAGCCACTTATATGCATAGCATTACGGGCATAAAGAGCGACATCAGCAAGTTTGCCGATGACACCAAAATAGGCCGTCGAATTCATTCTGACGAGGACATTAGAGCACTCCAGGAAGATTTGAGTAGACTGATGCAGTGGTCGGAGAAGTGGCAGATACAGTTTAATATAGACAAATGCAAAGTTCTAAATGTTGGACAGGACAATAACCATGCCACATATAAACTAAATAATGTAGATCTTAATATTGCGGATTGCAAAAAAGATTTAGGAGTTCTGGTTAGCAGTAATCTGAAACCAAGACAACAGTGCATAAGTGTTCGCAATAAAGCTAATAGAATCCTTGGCTTCATATCAAGAAGCATAAATAATAGGAGTCCTCAGGTTGTTCTTCAACTCTATACATCCTTGGTTAGGCCTCATTTAGATTATGCTGCACAGTTTTGGTCACCGTATTACAGAATGGATATAAATGCTCTGGAAAATGTACAAAGGAGGATGACAAAGTTGATCCCATGTATCAGAAACCTTCCCTATGAGGATAGACTAATGGCCCTGAATCTGCACTCTCTAGAAAGACGTAGAATTAGGGGGGATATGATTGAGGTGTATAAATGGAAGACAGGAATAAATAAAGGGGATGTAAATAGTGTGCTGAAAATATCTAGCCTAGACAGGACTCGCAGCAATGGTTTTAAGTTAGAAAAATTCAGATTCAGGAAGGATATAAGAAAGTACTGGTTTGGTAATAGAGTTGTGGATGAGTGAAACAAACTCCCCAGTACATACAGTCATAGAGGCCAGAACATTGTGTAGCTTTAAAAATAGGTTGGATAAATACATGAGTGGGTGTGAGTTGGACCTGATTAGCTTGTGCTACCAGGTCAGTTGCCGTGTCGGTTGCCCTTAAGTCAAGGTGACCTGACCTGACTAGGTTGGGTGCATTGGCTTAAGCCGGTAGGAGACTTGGACCTGCCTCGCATGGGCCAGTAGGCCTGCTGCAGTGTTCCTTCGTTCTTATGTTCTTATGTCTGGGTGTCTTTGTTGTGGACGTTTCGCCATCCAGTGGCTGGCTGGATGGCGAAACATCTACGATGGGGGTGCCCAGGTGTTGCGCATGTGTCTTGATTTCATCTTGTCGGTATTATATACCTTTCTTGTACTACTACTACCACTACCACCACCTCTTCCTGCCTATATATAGCCTTCCTGCTCCACTTCTGGTTAGTGTGACTTTGTAAATGGTCCAAGTCGGACCGAAACGTCGTCGTAAGCTTCTCTCTTTTATGTGCGGGTTATTTGCGTACCTTGCCTAAGCCTCGACAAAGTCACACACTTCCCATTGCTCTCCATCTGAGTCAAAAACATCTGAGTTTCCCAAACCTGCGAGCGGATATAAACCTCATCCTGCGTGACAGAATATAGAAGGGGCACACAGCTTTTGTTCTCACTGTATATATCCAATTATGCTAGGAGCTGTTGTAAGGTGCCGCGACTATTGACCAACATCGGGCAATGTATGATGAGGACAAAGATCCAAGGGAGAGAAAACCTGGTAGAAAATGTCTGCACCCTACCAACGCGATAAACTCTTCACTGCAGTTTGAAACGAGCCATCTAGGGCCACCTGCAGCAGTCTACAAAAACATAAGGCCCTCTGAAGCCACCCGGGGTCACATGTAGCCACCTGGGAGCCATCTTGGTCTTCCTGCAGCCACTTGGCGCCGTTACATTCTCCTAGTTTACAGACAAGTGAGAGCGTACATACCTCGCTTTATACTGACAACTGAACTAACTTGTTAGTGTGTTTACATTTCTGTTGTAAATATCACTGCCTCTGAGTGCAGGGAGAACATGCAATAGTTAGCAAGTTCTGTAATCACTTTACCCTTCGTATATTCTTACCGTCAGACTCTGCTGACTCTGCTAGATCAATTGGGCATCGCTTTGCTTGCATTTCCCAAGTAGCACATTTATATCCCACAACTAGGTTGTATTCTTGACTTTGCATCTCATACAGATAAAACTTGCAATGTTGCTATTACATTGCTGGAGCTCATATGAACACTGTGTATGTGCTAGATCATGGCAGTTGAACCTGGGAATATGAACCTTCATATGCTTCATCATTTACACCACTCAGCACTAAACTTCCTCCTGTGACTTTTCAATAGGATTTAGTTTGAAAGTGTTTTTCCTCTTCAGTGTAAGTGGTAGGTGATGCTTCCCATTATAGGTCCATCGCTCTTACCAGTTCTATTGGGCCGTGCGGACGTGCTGCGCAGTAGCTCCTGATTGAGTTGGCTTTTGCGCAGTGTTGACGTGTACTTGGCTCTGTGAAGACCTGTTTGCGCGCTCTCTAGAATTGAAGCAAGATGCCCTCCACCGAGCAACTTTACCAACAGCTTAAGGAAGAATTGAGGTTGGCGAATATGGAAATTCGGCGACTGACCGAGGAAAACAAAAAGATTCGGAGTAGTCCTCCTGTTTTGAGTCCTCAGGTCAAGAAGGGAAACTGGTCAGTGGCTGGACAGCAGGGAAAGAAGTTGACGATCAAGAAGACGAATGGAAAGGTAGAAACGATGAAGAAGAAAGAGACTGCCGTGGAAACTGTTGTGGAAACATCCAATACATTCTCAGTGCTACCCGACGAATGTGAGTCGACTACTGGGAACGTCACGACGAACGACATCAAGGAAGGTACGAATATTGTTGTTGTTGGGGATAGCCAAGTTAGGTATATGGATAGGGCGTTCTGCTTGAAGGACAGGAGTAGGAGACAGAGAGTTTGCTTTCCTGGGGCTGGGATGGAGGATATTGTTAGCCATCTGGATGACATCATGAGAGGTAATGGGAGCAATCCTATTATCTGTCTCAGTGCTGGAGGCAACGATGTTGGCAGACGTAGGAGTGAAGACCTGATTAGCAGGTATAGGTCAGCAATAGAAATAATTAGAAGTAAGGGTGGGAACCCTCTCATATGTGGTATTTTGCCAAGGAGGGGAGTTGGAAATGAATGGTTGTCCAGGGCAATTGGTGTCAATTGCTGGCTGGACAAATACTGTAAGGAAAATGCGGTAACATTCATTGACAACTGGGACCTCTTCTATGGCAGAAATGACATGTATGCTAGGGATGGGGTTCACTTATCTAGGTGTGGGGTGGGAGCACTGGCAACTGCAGTGGAGGGAGCAGTTAGGACTTTAAACTAGGAATAGTTAGTGGTATGGGTTTTGGCAGGAAAACAGTGAAGTCCCAGTGTAGTAATATTACGAGTTCTAGGGGAACTAGTAATAATAAGAACGAGATAGATATTGAAAAGCCAGGGACCTTGGGTGATAAGGACAGTAATAGGTTTAGTAGAAAAATAGAAATGAGCAGGAAGGGTAAAGAGAAAGGAGAGTCTTTCAATGTTTATTATGCTAATTGCCGTAGTGCTAGGAATAAGATGGACGAGTTGAGATTAGTTGCTAGTGTAGGTAACATTGATGTATTTGCCTTAACTGAGACGTGGTTTAATTCAAAAAGTCGGGACATGCCTGCGGAATGTCATATTCAGGGTTTTAAATTGTTCCAAGAAGATAGAAGTATTGGGAGGGGGGGTGGGGTGGCATTGTATGTCCGAGATCGCTTGAACTGTTGCATAAAAACGGGTATTAAGTCTGAAGTAACACATACAGAGTCTGTTTGGATAGAATTTTCAGAGGGGCATGAAAAACTGATTTTAGGAGTGATATACAGTCCCCCAAACTTAGATAGGGACCAAGGGAAACTACTATGGGAGGAAATTGTTAAGGCCACAAGGCACGATAATGTAGTAATTCTAGGAGACTTTAACTTTAGTCATGTTGATTGGAATTTCTTGACTGGGAATTTAGAATCATACGACTTCTTAGAAGTATTTCAGGATTGTTTTTTGAAGCAGTTTGTGACAGAACCTACAAGGGGAAATAACCTGCTTGACTTAGTTATGGCAAACAATGAATCCCTTGTTAATAATTTAGAAATTTCAGAGGAACTGGGTGCTAGCGACCACAAATCAATTACATTTAGCATTGAATGGAAATACGATAGTAGCGATAACTCAGTAACAGTCCCAGATTTTCGCTTAGCAGATTACGATGGGCTTAGAGAACACTTATCATCTGTTGACTGGGGTAACGAAGAGAGCTATCAATATGACAGTTTTCTGAACACTATACATGCTGCTCAAAGAGCGTTTATCCCATATAAAGAAATTAGATCAAATAGAAATGACCCAAAATGGATGAATAATAGGCTCAAATATCTACTAGGGCATAAGAAAGGAATTTATAGGCGTATCAAAAGAGGTGAGGGTCATCTTATGAATCAGTATATTGACATTAAGAGGGACATTAAAAAGGGGATAAGAAAAGCTAAAAGGGACTATGAAATTAAAGTTGCTAGGGATTCTAAAACTAACCCAAAAAGTTTTTTCCAGGTCTATAGAACAAAAGTTAGAGATAAGATAGGTCCCCTTAAAAATAACTATGGGCACCTTACTGACAAAGAGAATGAAATGTGCTTGATTTTAAATAATTATTTTCTCTCAGTTTTTACACAGGAAGACACTAACAATATTCCAGTAATTAATTTTTACAGTGGGCTAGAAGAAGATAAATTATGTAACATCACAGTCACTAGTGAGATGGTTGTGAAGCAGATAGACAGACTGAAGCAAAATAAGTCGCCGGGTCCTGATGAGGTTTTTTCAAGGGTTCTTAAGGAATGCAAAATGGAACTCTGTGAACCATTAACTAATATTTTTAATTTATCTCTTCAAACAGGTGTAGTGTCTGATATGTGGAAGATGGCTAATGTAACTCCTATTTTTAAAACAGGGGACAAGTCGTTACCGTCAAATTACCGCCCAATAAGCCTGACCTCAATTGTAGGCAAATTACTAGAGTCAATTATAGCTGAGATTATAAGAAGCCATCTCGATAAGCATAGCTTGATTAATGATACTCAGCATGGATTCACAAGAGGCCGGTCTTGTCTAACTAATTTATTAACTTTCTTCAGTAAAGCTTTTGAGGCTGTTGACCACAATAAAGAATTTGATATTATTTACTTAGATTTTAGTAAGGCTTTTGATAGAGTTCCGCACCATAGACTGTTAAAGAAAGTGGCAGCTCATGGCATTGGGGGAAAAGTGCTCTCGTGGATCGAGTCATGGCTCACTGACAGGAAGCAGAGAGTGTCCATAAATGGGGTTAAATCCGAGTGGGGATCTGTAACAAGTGGCATTCCACAGGGATCAGTCTTGGGCCCGTTGTTGTTTATAATATATATCAATGATCTTGATGAGGGAATTACTAGTGATATGAGCAAATTCGCCGATGACACAAAGATAGGTAGGATAATTGATTCAAACGTAGATGTTATGGAACTTCAGGAGGATTTAAACAAACTCTATTCTTGGTCAGAAAAGTGGCAGATGCAGTTCAATGTAGATAAATGCAAGGTTCTGAAGCTTGGGAGTGCCCATAACCCTAGTACTTATAAGTTAAATGATGTAGAACTTAGCCATACAGATTGTGAAAAGGACTTGGGGGTTATGGTGAGCAGCAACCTTAAACCAAGACAGCAATGCCTAAGCGTACGTAATAAGGCAAATAGATTACTGGGATTTATATCAAGAAGTGTAAGCAACAGAAGTCCAGAGGTCATACTGCAGCTTTATACATCATTAGTAAGGCCTCACCTAGATTATGCAGCTCAGTTCTGGTCTCCGTATTACAAAATGGACATAAATTCGTTAGAAAACATTCAGCGTAGGATGACTAAATTAATACATAGCATTAGAAATCTTCCTTATGAAGAAAGATTGAAGACTCTTAAGTTACATTCACTTGTTAGACGAAGAATGAGGGGAGACCTGATCGAAGTGTATAAGTGGAAGATAGGTATTAATAAAGGGGATATTAATAAGGTCTTGAGGATGTCTCTCCAAGAGAGAACCCGCAGTAATGGATTTAAATTAGATAAGTTTAGATTTAGAAAGGACATAGGAAAGTATTGGTTTGGAAATAGGGTAGTTGATGAGTGGAACAGTCTACCTAGTTGGGTTATTGAGGCTGGGACTTTGGGTAGTTTCAAATCTAGGTTGGATAAGTACATGAGTGGGAGGGGTTGGATTTGAGAGGGACTTTCACATCAGAGCTTATTTCTTGGGTGGCATTGAAAATTGGGTTGGGCAAATGTTTTGTTAGTGGGATGAATTGTAAAGGACCTGCCTAGTATGGGCCAGCAGGCCTCCTGCAGTGTTCCTCCTTTCTTATGTTCTTATGTTATGTCTCCACTTACTACAACTTCATACCGCTATTTGTAACGCCTTTGTTGATAACCAATCTGTTACTGTCGTTTTTTTCGACCTGGCAAAGACTTATGATACTACCTGGTGATATAACATGCTCTCTCAGGTCTATAGGGCAAACTACCATCAACCCTCAGAGATTTTTAAACAGAAACATACTTCACTGCTTAATAAAATAACCTCTGTGTGATAAAAACAGTCATGTGGTAAACCTTTAAGTTGAACAAATTAACATATTTGTTCAGCTTAAAGGTGTACCACAAGGCTCTGTGTTATAAGTTAGTTTCTGGTTTAATATCATTATTATGTACCCCATACCCATCCTGTGGGTCCAGGGACTGGGCCCCAAAGTTTTGATAGCTGAACAAGTTACAAAGGTAACGAACTCACAAGAGTTACAAAGGTAATGAATCATGTAAGTGTTTTTACCAGTGAGAATCATTCATTACCGGAGGTACTGCTGCTCTATCTTTCTCTAGTTATTACCTGATGGAGATAAGGACTGGCTCCATTATTTTTTCTTTTTCCTCTTATTGTCTCTACCAATTTATTCTTTGATTTATAAATTAAATATTCCTTTATTTGTCTGTTAGGTATCTCTTGTTTTCTCTAACCTTTCTTATCTCTCCCTCAGTAAAACTCTTGTGTGTAGACCAACCTTATCAGGTCTTGTGTGTAGACCAACCTTATCAGGTCTTGTGTGTAGACCAACCTTATCAGGTCTTGTGTGTAGACCAACCTTATCAGGTCTTGTGTGTAGACCAACCTTATCAGGTCTTGTGTGTAGACCAACCTTATCAGGTCTTGTGTGTAGACCAACCTTATCAGGTCTTGTGTGTAGACCAACCTTATCAGGTCTTGTGTGTAGACCAACCTTATCAGGTCTTGTGTGTAGACCAACCTTATCAGGTCTTGTGTGTAGACCAACCTTATCAGGTCTTGTGTGTAGACCAACCTTATCAGGTCTTGTGTGTAGACCAACCTTATCAGGTCTTGTGTGTAGACCAACCTTATCAATTCAAAGTTTATTCTCTATAAAGATTACAATGTTGAATTTACAGAATTTGGTTGTTGTGTGGTTTACATGTAGTTAAATAATGATTACAGAGTGTACCACTAGAACGCCTAGCATGGCTAGGCATTTCGGTCAGACTTAGTTTAATTCTTTATTTTAAAATATTACAAATTATGAGGTAAGTTGGTATTATGGCTAAGTGACTAAATACTAGTTTGTGAGTTTAGCAATGTGAATGCTTTTGTTTTGGCACAGTACATAGTTTCAGTATTGGAGTATCATAGGATTCATTATTTTAGGATTGAGATTAATATTTCTGTTTATGGTCAAATGGGTGAGTGAGTGTAAGTGTGAACCACCAGGTGGTATTCGTGTAGTTAGTTGATGGGGTGTATCAGGGAGATAAGATGTTTTCTAATGTTATCAGGTCTTGTGTGTAGACCAACCTTATCAGGTCTTGTGTGTAGACCAACCTTATCAGGTCTTGTGTGTAGACCAACCTTATCATGTCTTGTGTGTAGACCAACCTTATCAGGTCTTGTGTGTAGACCAACTTTATCAGGTATTGTGTGTAGACCAACCTTATCAGGTCTTGTGTGTAGACCAACCTTATCAGGTCTTGTGTGTAGACCTACCTTATCAGGTCTTGTGTGTAGACCAACCTTATCAGGTCTTGTGTGTAGACCTACCTTATCAGGTCTTGTGTGTAGACCAACCTTCTCAGGTCTTGTGTGTAGACCAACCTTATCAGGTCTTGTGTGTAGACCTACCTTATCAGGTCTTGTGTGTAGACCAACCTTATCAGGTCTTGTGTGTAGACCAACCTTATCAGGTCTTGTGTGTAGACCTACCTTATCAGGTTTTGTGTGTAGACCAACCTTATCAGGACTTGTGTGTAGACTAACCTTATCAGGTCTTGTGTATAAACCAACCTTATCAGGTCTCATGTGTAGACCAACCTTATCAGGTCTTGTGTGTAGACCTACCTTATCAGGTCTTGTGTGTAGACCAACCTTATCAGGTTTTGTGTGTAGACCAACCTTATCAGGTCTTGTGTGTAGACCAACCTTATCATGTCTTGTGTGTAGACTAACCTTATCAGGTCTTGTGTGTAGACCACCCTTATCAGGTGTTGTGTGTAGACCTACCTTATCAGGTGTTGTGTGTAGCCCTACCTTATCAGGTCTTGTGTGTAGACCAACCTTATCAGGTCTTGTGTGTAGACCACCCTTATCAGGTGTTGTGTGTAGACCTACCTTATCAGGTGTTGTGTGTAGACCAACCTTATCAGGTCTTGTGTGTAGACCAACCTTATCAGGTCTTGTGTGTAGACCAACCTTATCAGGTCTTGTGTGTAGACCAACCTTATCAGGTCTTGTGTGTAGACCAACCTTATCAGGTCTTGTGTATAAACCAACCTTATCAGGTCTCGTGTGTAGACCAACCTTATCAGGTCTTGTGTGTAGACCTACCTTATCAGGTCTTGTGTGTAGACCAACCTTATCAGGTTTTGTGTGTAGACCAACCTTATCAGGTCTTGTGTGTAGACCAACCTTATCATGTCTTGTGTGTAGACTAACTTTATCAGGTCTTGTGTGTAGGCCACCCTTATCAGGTGTTGTGTGTAGACCAACCTTATCAGGTCTTGTGTATAAACCAACCTTATCAGGTCTCGTGTGTAGACCAACCTTATCAGGTGTTGTGTGTAGCCCTACCTTATCAGGTCTTGTGTGTAGACTAACCTTATCAGGTCTTGTGTGTAGACCAACCTTATCAGGTCTTGTGTGTAGACCAACCTTATCAGGTCTTGTGTGTAGACTAACCTTATCAGGTATTGTGTGTAGACTTACATTATCCCTCCAGTTCTTGTGTGTAGACCAACCTTATCTGACTTTTGTGTGTAGACCTACCTTATCAGTCGCTCTTGAGTGTAGACCTACCTTATCAGTCGCTCTTGAGTGTAGACCTACCTTATCAGTCGTTCTTGAGTGTAGACCTACCTTATCAGTCGCTCTTGAGTGTAGACCTACCTTATCAGCCGCTCTTGAGTGTAGACCTACCTTATCAGTCCAGCTCTTGAAGATATCGTCAAACTGCTGCTGTGAATGCTCTCTGAGGAAGGCCTGGCGGGTGGCGACGAAGGCTTTCAGTTCGCTCTCAAGAATCTTGATAAACTCTTGTTGCAGATCCTCAGCTTTGACGTCCTCAAAGCCAGCCTCTGTCATCGCCTCCACGTACGACGCTGCTGTTTCTAGACAGTAATCTGCGTTCAAGACGCAAATTACCATATTCTTATTACTGATTTGCACCCTCAGGAGCAGAGCTTCGATTTTGGTATCTCATCTTCACTATTTTTTTTTATCAACTAAGTTTTTGACAGTACTTAGATAAGAGTACGGAACATTTTGTTGCATTTATGTATTTATAAAAGGCATATGATAGGATGGATAGGGAAGGAAGGTGGCAGATGCTGCAAGTGTATAGAATAGGAGGCGTGACTTGTGAATGTCCAAGACAGACCGAAACGTCGTGGTTAGCGTCTCTCTCCTATGTGTGGGTTATTTGTGTATTGTTCCTGCCACGGTATTGTGACTTTTTGTTCTTTATAGCAGGTAGGTTACTTAAAGCAGTTTAGTTTTTATGAGAATATTGAAGCTCAGGTCGGGGTATGTAGGAGAGAGGGAGATTATTTTCCTGATTTTCCAGTAAAAGTAGACATTAGTCAGGGATGTTTAATGTTGTTTAATATGTTTATAAATGGGGTTGTAAAGGTAGCGAATGCTAAGGTGTTGGGGAGAGGTGTGGCATTAAAATATAAAGAATCTAATACAAAGTGAGAGTTGTCATAGCTGCTTTTTGACGATGACGCTGTATTTCTGTAAAATTCTGAAGTTGCAAAGTTGGTAGACGGATTTGGAAGGGTTTGTAAAAAAAACATTAAAAGTGAGAGTAGAAAACAGCAAAGGGAGGAGAGTATCAAAAATCTAGGAAATGGAAGATTGGATATCAATTTGGAAGGAGGAAGTATGGAGGAGTTAATGTGTTGAGATATTTGGGAGTGGACCTGTCATCGAGTGGGTCATTGAAAGATGAGATGAACCATAGAACTGACAAGGTGGAAAACAGTGAGTGGTGCATACACACCAACAAAGCTCTGCTCCTGTTGCTACTACTAGGTAATATAATAGGCGATTACTAATAAATAATATAAATAGGTGATTATTAACAGGTAATATAAATAGGTGATTACTCATAAGTAATTAGAAATAGGTAATTACATTTGACATTGCTGGCATAATGAAGGAAGGAGTTCGGAGGGTGAGAGTTAGTCCTGCAGAAGTCTGTGACGAAGAGTGTCCCTCCAGGACGCAACCAGTCCTGAAGAACATACAAAATACATCATTTACATCAGTCAGTTGAAGATTGAGACACTTATGCAGCATAAGTGTCTCAATCTTCAACTTGTCGGTTTTTCAAACCATTCATCACATCAGTCAGTCTTTATTATGCATGAATTATAATGTGAATTATGATGTTTTACAATGGTGAAATGCAACGATAAATCACCAGTTGTGTAATGTCATCTGTCCCAAGTTCATCAGAATTATTATTTATTAAAGAGTGAAATGATGTTTTAAAGAAAAAATGCACAATGACGTGACTTTAACAATACACAAATACAGAGTGACTTTGTAAATGGTTCAAGTGGGACCGAAACGTCGTGATGAGCTCCCGTCTGTTATGAGTAGGTTATGTGTTTAAATGATGCTCATTCTCTGAGGTATAACTGACCTGTTTGTTATTCTAGTTTTCTAACAAGGGCAGAATCAGCTCTCTTATGAAGCTCCTCTATAAACAGTAGTGCAGTTTTACATGATCATTATCAGTCGCATTTACAAAAAGGGACACTGTATAAAGGAGTGATGTAAATGATTCAGAAAACCCACAAGTTGAAGAATGAGACACTTGTGCAACACTTGGGAATCTTTACTGAGTAAACGTATCGGCATCCAGTGGCTTCTTCCGTCCAGTACAGAGAAGAACGGTGGGAGATGAGGAGGAGTTTGAGGTAATCAGTCCCTCAAACCCTTCTTCATCTTCCACTGTTATTCTCTGTATTGGACTGAAGAAGCCACTGACTGGCGAAGTGTTTCCTCAATAAAAATCAAGCTTCATCTTTCATAGACCCATCTGCTGACACGTCCACTCCTAAATAGGCAGCAGAGAGTTTGAATAAATGGGGAGAAATCAAAATGGGGGCACGTCACAAGCGGTGTTCCTCAGGGGTCAGTGTTGGGCCCGTTGTTGTTCATAATTTACATAAACGACATAGATGAGGGAATAAATAGCGACATAAGCAAATTTGCTGATGACACCAAAATAGGCCGTCCAATTCATTCTAATGAGGACACTAGAGCACTCCAGGATGATTTGAATAGACTGATGCAATGGTCGGAGAAGTGGCAGATGCAGTTTAATATTGACAAATTCAAAGTTCTAAATGTTGGACAGTTAAATAACCATGCCACATATAAACTAAATAATGTAGATCTTAATACTAGTGATTGCGAAAAGGATTTAGGAGTTCTGGTTAGCAGTAATCTAAAACCAAGACAACATTGCATTAGTGTTCGCAATAAAGCTAACAGAATTCTTGGCTTCATATCTAGAAGTATAAATAATAGAAGTCCTCAGGTTGTTCTTCAACTCTCTATATCCTTGGTTAGGCCTCATTTAGACTATGCTGCTCAGTTCTGGTCACCGTATTACAGAATGGATATAAATGCTCTGGAAAACGTACATAGGAGGATGACAAAGATGATCCCATTTATCAGAAATCTTCCCTATGAGGATTCAATTCAAATTCAAATTCAAAGTTTATTCTCTATAAAGATTACAATGTTGAATTTACAGAATTTGGTTGTTGTGTGGTTTACATGTAGTTAAATAATGATTACAGAGTGTACCACTAGAACGCATTTCGGGCAGACCTAGTTTAATTCTTTATTTTAAAATATTACAAATTATGAGGTAAGTTGGTATTATGGCTAAGTGACTAAATACTAGTTTGTGAGTTTAGCAATGTGAATGCTTTTGTTTTGGCACAGTACATAGTTTCAGTATTGGAGTATCATAGGATTCATTATTTTAAGATTGAGATTAATATTTCTGTTTATGGTCGAATGGGTGAGTGAGTGTAAGTGTGAACCACCAGGTGATATTCGTGTAGTTAGTTGATGGGGTGTATCAGGGAGATAAGATGTTTTCTAATGGTAGTTTTGAAGGTGAATGTGTCTGCAGTTCTAGAGTTCTCAGGTAGGGTGTTCCAGATTTTAGGGCCTTGGACATACATTGAATTTTTGTAAAGGTTTAGTCGAGGGCCCTGAATCTGCACTCTCTCGAAAGGCGTAGAATTAGGGTGGATATGATCGAGGTATATAAATGGAAAACAGGAATAAATAAAGGGGATGTAAATAGGGTGCTGAAAATTTCCAGCCAAGACAGGACTTGCAGCAATGGTTTCAAGTTGGAAAAATTCAGATTCAGGAAGGATATAGGAAAGCACTGGTTTGGTAATAGTGTTGTGGATATGTGGAACAAACTCCCGAGTACAGTTATTGAGGCTAAAACGTTGTGTAGTTTTAAAAATAGGTTAGATAAATGCATGAGTGGGTTTGGGTGGATGTGAGTTCGACCTGACTAGCTTGTGCTGCTGGGTCTGGTGCCGTGCTCCTTCCTTGAGTGGAGGTGACCAGACTGGGTGGGTCATTGGGCTAATCCGGGGGGGGGGGACATGGACCTGCTCAGCATGAGTCAAATAACTGCAAATAACACTGGGTCAAATAACACTGCAACAGGCCTACGTCTGTTGCAGTGTTCCTTCTTTCTTATGATCTTATGTTAAATATCTGAATACATTTACCTCCTCCAGACTCTTTCCCTTCAATCTGATATCCAGTCTTTCGTTACCTATTTTTTTCATCCTCATCATCTTACTCTTTCCTATAATCACTTTTAATTTTCTTCTTTTGCATACCCTACCAAAGTCATCCACCAACCTCTGCGACTTCTCTTCAGAATCTCCCAAGAGCACAGTGTCATCAGCAAAGAGCAACTGTGACAACTCTCACTCTGTGTTAGATTCTTTATCTTTTAATCCCAAACCTCTTACCAACACCCGGGCATTCACTTCTCTTACACCTCCATCTATAAATATATTGAACAACCATGGTGACACTAAGGAAAGACCCTTTTTGTTAAAGTAACTTATGTGCCTGATGTACCTTCCTGGACATCATTGTGCGGATAAGAGTAAGATTACGGGTTGATGACAACCAAAAGTCAAGGAAAGAAATTCTAGCATGCATTTGCTCAAATTCAATTGTTGCTCCAGTGGATGTTTTTACAACTCCCGCTGGGGTAGTACTACTCCTCTCTTCTGAAGAAGAGTTACTTCAACTACTTAAGCAGGACGTCCTGGACAAATTGAAGACTTTGGGTATCCACCCAATTGCACCTGAAATCTATCAAGCGCAACGAACGGTGTTTGTTGCCAGAATTAACAGCATCATGAGAGATAGCACAGTGAATGAACTTCTTGCTGACTTTAATGCAGAGAATTCGGAACTTCATGCTGTCCAAGCACATAAATTTTCTAAACCTGGCAACAAACAGGAAACATTAAAATTAGTACTTGAGACACCTGAAGAAGCCAAACTAGTGTGCCAAAATGGCTTCAAATGTTTTGGGACAAGATGTACACCTGACCAAATCTCTCTTGAGCGGTTTGTCAGTGTGACACAATGTTACAAATGTTACGCATTTGGGCATACCACCAACAAATGCAGTAACCAAGCACTGATTTGCAGCATATGCTCTGGGCAACATTTTTTCAAAACTTGTGATAACAAAGCTAAACCCAAATGTGTCCTCTGCAATGGTAAACATCATGCTGTTTCTGCTATCTGTCCCGAGAGGAAAAAGGAAATGCAGAAAATTCTAGAAGCTAAGAAACTGTCCACTTCTAAGAAGAACACTCCCGAGGCACCTCCAACAATGTCCCAAACTTCCTTCCCAGCTTTACCTGGATCTAGTGGGACTCCTCAGGTCTCTTCCACTGGTTCCAATGTTTGGAATTCTCCCCCTCTTGGAGTGCCCCAATCTAACCCTCACCTACAACATACACAAAAGCAACAACAAGGTTCAACCTCACCTCCCATGTCTCAGGTATCCTCAGCCGGGGATATGACGAGAGCGCAACTAATGTATATGATGGCCTAAGACATTGCAGGTGGGGACATTCAACTCTGCTCAAAGGTTTTAAATGATTTGTTAATGGCTAATGGATCACTCCCATTACTATCCCAGATAATGTTAAGGAGATTATGGCCCAGCCTTCTCATAACAAGAAGTATGTTCCCTACTCTACTTCTACAAATAAGTCTAATTCATCCCTTGTCCAGGGATCACCCACCTCGCATAACCAAGTTGTCAACTCCCCTCAATCCGATGAGTCAATACCTGACCCTAACGATGCCCCAGAGATTGGTGCTTACTCTTCCGCTATTGCAGCTGATCTTGATGAACATGAACTTTCCCAAGGTAATTCACCTGGCCTACCAAATTTTCCCTTGGAGCCTCCACAGTCTCCCATTAACTCTCAAGAGCCTCTGCTTCCTGAATCTGGGAATATCACACCTCAGTTTTCTGATGATGACTCTAATGATTCTGTTAATATTACCAACTCTAGTGAAGATGGTGACACTTTCAATACACAAGCAACTACTCAGAACTTCCCTCCTCCCCTTGATGAGTCCAGCAGGGATAGTGAGTATACCAAAAAAGACATTACTTGCAGACGTTCAGACCGCAGTACACGTCCGAAGAGCAAGAAATAATGGGGATTACAATTTTCCAACTTAATATTCAACATTTCTTTAATAACCGTTATCTCCTTGAGGTTGAACTACATAATTACAATCCCGATGTTATACTCTTGAATGAGACAGCCGCAAGAGTTGATCAACATTTTAAATTACGTGGTTACTCTACTGTGGAGAAATCGAGAGGACCATTTAGTGGTGTAGCCATCTTAGTTAAATTAGGTTATACATTTAAAAATATTCATGTTGATGAAGATAACATTCTTGCAATAGAAATAACAACGTCTCATGGCCAACTAGTGATAGGAACTGGATATTTTCCCCCGAGACAACAATATATAGAGTCAATTCCTCTACATAGGATATTAAGCAGAAATATTCCAACAATTCTAGCGGGAGATTTTAATGCTCATCACCCTGCCCTCTTTAACTGTGGAGCTGGTATTCCACTGGGTGACTTAAAAGGAAAACAACTATTTAATATCATGACAGCCAGAAACTTGTCATTTCAAGGCCCATTTTTTAAATCGTATATTGGACCTCATCCAGGGACACCAGATATAGTACTGACAAACAGAGACTGTGACATCTTTCATTGTCGTATCTCTCCTGGTGGAAACGTAGGATCTGACCATATCCCTGTTATAATACAACTACAAACTTCTCCATTTAGAATACCTGTACCTCCTAAACCCAATCTTAACACCCTAGGATTTGACCCCTTCAGGGCATTTCTGGGTGAGGATGAAATTGTGTCGTTGGAAAATCTACCTTCCACTGCAATTGATGACGCGATCAGGTCCCTTCACAATCGAATAATTGAAGCTACTAATGCAACTTGCCAATTAGTTTCCGCAAAGATCTATCAACAATATAAACCTACTAGGGAAATTAGAGACGCTTTAAGAAATTATCAAGCAGAATGTCGAAGGCATCTTCAAACGCGACAACCACCAGTAGCTACATTGCACAGATTGAGGCAAGAATTAATTAACATGATTAGTCATCACAAACGCGACTTATGGAAATTGCTAGCTCTCCAAGCTAATCAGTATAAACGCGAGTCAGCAAAATTTTGAAGTAACATCAGACAACTGTTAGGGGCAAAGCATAAGGCTCCTAACTACCTAATTCATACCTTCACTGATGAGGATGATGAAGATGTTGAGATTAAACTTGATGATCCACAGGACCAGGCTAATTTGATGGGTGGTGTATGGGAGAAAATTCTCTCCCACAATAACAGTCGTCGATTTAACAATAATCACTATCAGTTGGTAAATGAATGGAGAGATGAGAACTTAGATGATCTACAACCACTACCTTCCATCGATACATCAACTCTTGAAGACACCCACCCGCTTACTAGACCTATTACATTACTCGAAATGAGTCAGGTTATTGGAAGAATGCGAAATAGAGCCCCTGGTCTCTCTGGAATAACAATGAAACAAATAAAGTTCCTACCCAGAAATTGTAAACAGTCTTTGGTTAATATCTTTAATGCCATCTTAGCCTCAGGACATTTTCCAGTGGTTTTTAAGACTGCTAGGATGATCTTTCTTGGTAAGCCCAATAAAGACATCCACCAACCTGGGAACTATAGATCTATATCTTTACTTGAAGTCACTGGAAAAGTTCTTGAGGTCATTTCCAACAGACTGAACTACTATATGGAGTTTAATCACCTTTTTACTGAAAAACAATTTGGCTTTAGAGCACATAGAGGTATCCATCATGCAATAAATATTATTTTCGATACTGTAGCAAGTCTAAAACATCAGGGCAATCTTGCCCTAATTGCCACCAGAGATGTTTATAAAGCTTTTGATAGCTTATGGCATGATGGTCTTATATACAAACTCATTGACCTACCAGACCATAGCTGGACTTTTCTCAGAGTAATTTATAATTTCTTAACTCAAAGAAAAATCATTCCCACCTTTCATGGCAGGTCGACAGAGTCTTTTATACTAACAGCTGGTGTCCCGAAAGGTTCTTGTCTTAGTCCAATTCTATTCAACATTTATGTGAATGACCTTCCTCAACCAGAGTTTAATGATACAATTATAACGCAGTTTGCAGATAATGTTATCCATGTCGTCTCATCAACTCCAGTAACAGGAAAATACAAGTATGAGAGAGTCATAGAAAAAATGAATATTGAACTTCGTCGAACATCTAATTGGGAAAATAAATGGATAATTACGACTAATCCTGACAAGGTCCTTGTTAGCACGATAGGATGTTTTGCATCAACCATCGAAGATAAAGGGGGTATCTCCATCAGAGGTACACCTGTAGCCATTAGAAACCCTAACAAGATCTTGGGATATGAAATAGACAGGCTGCTCCACTCAACATCACATGCAAATAAAAAGATCAACACAGCCAAAGCCGGTCTTAACAGTCTCTTTAGATTTAATCAAGCCCCTCAACATGTCAAAAACATCTGTATAAAATGATAATAAGACCTATACTCGAATACCCATGTGTCCCAATGACATTAACAACAAAGACCAACATGCTACGGTTACAACGGGTCCAGAATAGAGCTCTTCGCTTTATTACGGGCACCAGGAGGAGAGACAGAGCTAAAATGGCAGATTTACATGTACAACAAGATATAACTGCCTTAAATATACGCCTTGACACCCTGAAAAAGAAACAACTCTATGCAATGCAAGAACTCTACATGCCAGATAGAGAACATCCTCTACAAGTTGAAAATACCACGGATTATATCATTAATACTCCACCTCACAGGACTCAAAGAATGACTCTCCCACAGAGGGTCCGTCGTTTTATCCATAAAGATGATTACCATCGACCAATGATATTGAGCAACCTTCCTGATGAAGATGATTGGGTAACACCAGAACCCTTCTATGTTTACTGAGAAAATCATCGCCCCCAATTAGGGAGACATCTTATATAACATTCTACTGTAAAAATTATGCTAAATTTACTATGGCGGGACACCACCTGTAAGAAGCCATTGTCAAGTAATTCTTTAAAAACTGGCCAGGAAATTATTACCTTCATTGTCGCTTAAATATCCGTTGTGCAATCGCAAAAAAAAAAAAAAAAAAAAAAGGCAATTGCAACTTTTATAATTACTACCAATTCAGAGTCATGTACTTATATATCTGTTATATCTATGTGACTCTGATGGGTTAGTATTATACCTCTTCAAGAATATCTTATTATCTCACATACACTTTTTAAATTACACCAAAGTGGTTGGGCCATTTACCTTTTATATCCTACCTCTCTCCCCCCTCCCACCCTTTTCCAATATTTCTATCCTTACCCATCCTTCTTCCTTACCCATCTTACCAAAGCTCTGGTCATAAGAAGAAGAAGGTGACATCACACATCCTTGTCTAAAGCCTACTTTTACTGGGAAATAATCTCCCTCTCTCCTACATACTCTAACCTGAGCTTCACTATCCTCGTAAAATCTCTTCACTGCTTTCAGTAACTTACCTCCTGTTCCATACATTTGCAACATCTGCCACATTGCCCCCCTATCCACTCTGTCATACGCATTTTCCAAATCCATAAATGCCACAAAAACCTCTTTACCCTTATCTAAATACTGTTCTCTTATATGTTTCATTGTAAACACTTGGTCTGCACACCCCCTAACCTTCCTAAAGACTCCTCGTTCATCTGCTACCCTACTCTCTGTCTTATTTTTCAAAGGGTGTGGGAAGGAAGAAGAGCGACTGGTGGAATGATAATGTAAAGAGAGTAGTAAGAGAGAAAAATTTAGCATATGAGAGGTTTTTACAAAGTAGAAGTGATGCAAGGAGGGAAGAGTATATGGAGAGAAAAAGAGAGGTTAAGAGAGTGGTGAAACAATGTAAAAATGGAGCAAATGAGAGAGTGGATGAACCATACCACAGAGTGGATGAGAAGTTATCAACAAATTTTGTTGAAAATAAATTAAAGTTTTGGAGTGAGATTAATAAGCTAAGGAAGACTAGGGAATGGATGGATTTGAGTTAAAAATAGGAGAGGAGAGTTATTAAATGGAGAGTTAGAGGTATCGGGAAGATGGAGGGAATATTTTGAGTAATTGTTAAGAATTGTTAAATGTTGACGAAGATAGAGAAGCTGTGATTTCGTGTATAGGGCAAGGAGGAACAACATCTTGTAGGAGTGAGGAAGAGCCAGTTGTGAGTGTGGGGGAAGTTCGTGAGACAGTGGGTAGAATGAAAGGGGGTAAGGCAGTTGAGATTGATGGGATAAAGATAGAAATGTTAAAAGCAGGAGAGGATATAGTTTTGGGGTGGTTGGTGCTTTTATTTAATAAATGTATGGAAGAGGGTAGGGTACCTAGGGATTGGCAGAGAGCATGCATAGTTCCTTTGTATAAAGGCAAAAGGGACTAAAAAATAGTGAAAAAATTATAGGGGAATAAGTCTGGTGAGTATACCAGGTAAAGTGTATGGTGGAGTTATTATTGAAAGAATGAAGAATAGACGGAGAGCAGGATAACAGATGAACAAGGAGGCTTTAGGAATGTTAGGGGGTGTGTAGACCGAGTGTTTACAGTGAAACATATAGGAGAGCAGTATTTAGATAAGGCAAAAGAGGTTTTTGTGGCATTTAAGGACTTGGAAAATGCGTATGATAGGGTGGATAGGGGGGCAATGTGACAGATGTTGCAGGTGTCTGGAACAGGAGGTAGGTTACTGAAAACAGTGAAGAGTTTTTACGAGGATAGTGAGGCTCAGGTTAGAGTATGTAGGAAAGTGGGAGATTATTTCCCAGTAAAAGTAGGCCTTAGACAAGGATGTGTGATATCACCGTGGTTGTTCAATATATTTATAGATGGGTTGTAAGAGAAGTGAATGTCCGGGTGTTGGCAAGAGGTGTGCTGATGACACTACTTTTGGTAGATTCTGAAGAGAAGTTGCAGAGGTTGGTGGATGAGTTTGGTAGGGTATGAAAAAGAAGAAAATTAAAAGTGAATATAGGAAAGAGTAAGGTGATGAGGATAACATAAAGATTAGGAAACGAAAGATTGGAAATCAGATTGGAGGGAGAGAGTATGGAGGAGGTGAATATATTCAAATATTTACGAGTGGACGTGTCAGCAGATGGATCTATGAAGGATGAGGTGAATCATAGAATTTATGAGGGGAAAAACGTGAGTGGTGCACTGAGGAGTCTGTGGAGACAAAGAACTTGGTCCATGGAAGCAAAGAGGGGAATGTATGAGAGTATAGTTATACCAACACTCTTCTATGGGCGTGAAGCATGGGTGGTGAATGTTGCAACAAATATAAGGCCGGAGGCAAAGGAGATGTCTTGTCTGAGGGCAATGTGTGGCGTGAATATAATGCAGAGAATCCGTATTTTGGAAATTAGGAGGAGGTGCGGGATTACCAAAACTATTATCCAGAGGACTGAGTAGGGGTTGTTCAGGTGGTTCGGACATGTAGAGAGTGTGAAACAAAATAGAATGACTTTGAGAGTGTATAAATCTGCAGTGGAGGGAAGGCGGGGTAGAGGTCGGCCTAGGAAAGGTTGGAGGGAGGGGGTAAAGGAGATTATGTGTGCGAGGGGTTTGGACTTCCAGCAAGCACGCGTGAGCGTGTTACATGAAAGCGAATGGAGACAAATGGCTTTTAATACTTGACGTGCTATTTGAGTGTGAGCAAAGTAACCATTATGAAGGGGTTCAGGGAAACCGGCAGGCCGGACTTGAGTCCTGGAGATGGGAAGTACAGTGCCTGCACTCTGAAGGAGGGGTGTTAATGTTGCAGTTTTATAAATGTAGTATAAGCGCGCCTCCGGCAAGACAGTGATGGAGTGAATAATGGTGAAAATTTCTCTTTTTTGGGCCACCCTGCCTTGGTGGGAAACGGTCGATGTGTTAATAAAAAAAATATACAATAAGAAATTCATCAGTATTTTAGGTAGTAAAGTATTCTTGACTGGTGTTATCATGTTACAGGCAGTCTTAATGATCATTGTGTAATAGATAGTCTTTAAACTAACAATCCACCCAGTGTATTTTTCTCTAGCAAACCAAATAGTTGTTTCTAGGTAACATTTGAATTTAGCACTTACGTATAGCTTCCTGAAGACCTGTTGTTTGTCAGTGATGTAAAGAATACAGTCCCGACTGTATATTAAGTCGTAAGAGTCCTTCTCACGCTCAGCCTCCAAGATGTCACTCACCTCAAACTGAATCTGTCAGTAGTGATATGAAATTGTATCATCAGCAATATAAAACAACTGTCAGTAGGAATATTAAACTGAATCTATCTGCAGGAATACAAAACTGAACTGTCAGCAGGGATATAAAACTGAACTGTCAGCAGCAATATAAAGCCAAGTTTTGCAATGGGCAACGGAAAACAATATGATGTTCAATGAAGACAAATTCCAACTACTCCGTAGCCTGGCTGGCGAAGCTCTCGCTTCACATGCTTAGGGTGCGGGTTCGATTTCCGGCGAGGTGGAAACATTCAGCGCGTTTCCTTACACCTAATGTCCTGTTCAGCTAGCAAGTAGGTACCTGGGTGTTAGTCGACTGGTGTGGGTCGTATCCTGGGGGACAAGATTGAGGATCCCAGTGTAAATTAGACAGACAGTCCCTCGATGGCATACTGCCTTTCTTGGGTTATCTGTTAATTGGAGGAGAAAATAACTAGAACTGAGTATACTACAAACTTTGATCACACAATAGAACGGAAAGACCTGGGAGTGGTAATGTCTGAGGATCTCACTTTCAAGAATCACAACAGTGCCATAATCACATCTGCGAAGAAAATGAGAGGATGGATAATGAGAATATTCGAAACAAGAGATGCTAAGCCAATGATGGAATATTGCTGTGTATATTAACATCTCCATTCAACGCAGCTGAAACTGCAGATCTAGAGAATATAGAGAACCTTTACTACACATTTAAGTTCCGTCAAATACCTTAACTACTAATAAATTAGTCACATGTGCAACACTTGGGTTTCTTTAATGAAGAAACGTTTCGCCACACAGTGGCTTCATCAGTCTATAGAAAGAAGAATGGTGAAGAACAGGAGGAGTTTGAGGTAATCAGTCCCTCAGCCTTGAGTCGATGTAATCAGTCCAACAATCTTGAAAAGAATACCAAGGCTGAGGGACTGATTACCTCAAACTCCTCATGTTCTTCACCATTCTCCTTTGTGTGGACTGATGAAGCCACCGTGTGGCGAAACGTTTCCTCATTAAAGATACCCAAGTGTTCTACATGTGTAATTTATCAACTTGTCGGTTCTCTGAACCATATATCTACATATCTTAACTCCTGAGAACGCTTGGAAGCACCTGACTTGTACTCACTGGAGCACAGGCGAGAGAAATATATCATAATCTACACTTGGAAAATCCTAGAAGGAATGGTCCCGAATCTGCACACAGAAATCACTCCCTATGAAAGCAAAAGACTGGGCAGGCGGTGCAAAATGCCCCCAATTGAAAGTAGGGGCGCCATTAGTACACTAAGAGAAAACACAACAAGTGTCCGGATCCCAAGACTGTTCAACAGCCTCCCACCAGCCATAAGGGGAATTATCAGTAGCCCCCTGGTTGTCTTCAAGAGGGAGCTGGACAGATACCTAAAGTCAGTGCTGGATCAGCCGGGCTGTGGTTCGTACGATGGACTACGTGCGGCCAACAGTAACAGGCTAGTTGATCAGGCCCTGATCTACCGGGAGGCCTGGTCGTGGACCGGGCCGCCGGGGCGTTGACCCCCGGAATAACCTCCAGGTAGGTAGGAATACTGAACTGAATATGTCAACAGGAATATAAAGCTGAACTGTCAGCAGGAATAGAAAACTAAACTGTCAGCAGGGACATAAAACTGACTTTGTCAGCAGGAATATAAAACTGAACTGTCAGCAGGAATATAAAACTGAAGTGTCAGCAGGGATATAAAACTGACTTTGTCAGCAGGAATATAAAACTGAACTGTTTACCTGGAGTTTACCTGGAGAGAGTTCCGGGGGTCAACGCCCCCGGGGCCTGGTCTGTGACCAGGCCTCCTGGTGGATCAGAGCCTGATCAACCAGGCTGTTACTGCTGGCTGCACGCAAACCAACGTACGAGCCACAGCCCGGTTGGTCAGGAACCGACTTTAGGTGCTTGTCCAGTGCCAGCTTGAAGACTGCCAGGGGTCTGTTGGTAATCCCCCTTATGTATGCTGGGAGGCAGTTGAACAGTCTCGGGCCCCTGACACTTATTGTATGGTCTCTTAACGTGCTAGTGACACCCCTGCTTTTCATTGGGGGATGTTGCATCGTCTGCCAAGTCTTTTGCTTTCGTAGTGAGTGATTTTCGTGTGCAAGTTCGGTACTAGTCCCTCTAGGATTTTCCAGGTGTATATAATCATGTATCTCTCCCGCCTGCGTTCCAGGGAATAGAGGTTTAGGAACCTCAAGCGCTCCCAGTAATTGAGGTGTTTTATCTCCGTTATGCGCGCCGTGAAGGTTCTCTGTACATTTTGTTAGCAGGAATGTAAAACTGAACTGTCAGCAGGAATGTAAAACTGAACTGTCAGCAGGAATGTAAAACTGAACTGTCAGCAGGAATATAAAACTAAACTGTCAGCAGGGACATAAAACTGACTTTGTCAGCAGGAATATAAAACTGAACTGTCAGCAGGAATATAAAACTGAACTGTCAGCAGGAATATAAAACTGAACTGTCAGCAGGAATATAAAACTGAACTGTCAGCAGGAATATAAAACTGAACTGTCAGCAGGAATATAAAACTGAACTGTCAGCAGGAATATAAAACTGAACTGTCAGCAGGAATATAAAACTGAACTGTCAGCAGGAATATAAAACTGAACTGTCAGCAGGAATATAAAACTGAACTGTCAGCAGGAATATAAAACTGAACTGTCAACAGGAATATAAAACTGAACTGTCAGCAGGAATATAAAACTGAACTGTCAGCAGGAATATAAAACTGAATTGTCAGCAGGAATATAAAACTGAACTGTCAACAGGAATATAAAACTGAACTGTCAGCAGGAATATAAAACTGAACTGTCAGCAGGAATATAAAACTGAACTGTCAGCAGGAATATAAAACTGAACTGTCAGCAGGAATATAAAACTGAACTGTCAGCAGGAATATAAAACTGAACTGTCAG